>NC_092346.1:9483935-9669173 GCF_963676685.1 Mytilus edulis | reverse complement strand
AAAAATAGGGGTACAGCAGTCAACATTGTATTATAATCTTGATCACTATTAAACTAATAACTATTTAACAAAGATACACAAGATGGCATATATGCAAAAATGAAAGACAAGAACTCAAAATTTACCAATATGCTAGCACAATAACACAATGGCTGAATGAATAAGTACAGTGCCACGCCATATGTAAATTATCAATGTCAATAAAGTAAAGCAAAAAGGCATATGGGACTAAGCATATTCGCAAAAAACTAAACACAAAGACTTCCTACGGAATGTCTTCATTCGAAAGTTTATAAACTATAGTTTTAAAAAGTAGAAAATGATCACTGGGTCGATTTACCTTTCTGACTTAAATTTGCTGACGACAGATATATTTCTAATCAGCTATGTAATGCTGGCGTCACACATTAGCGTATAGCTCAGACGTACACCGGGTGTGTAAAAAAATCATGTGCGCTACCAATACGCTTGTAATTTTAGATGCATTCAACCTGTCATACCGATAATCCGTGCTTTCGGCGTGTCTGTGACGTTTCATTATGGGGTGTTTGTTACAAACATATCTGCATACGTTCTAGTTAAAGTCGAACGATCTTGAAGCGTATACAACGTGCCCTAAACGTGTCTCAAAGTTATCTGAAGTGTTTTCAACGCGCGTTGTAGCGTAATGTATTACGTGCGTGTAGCGCCGGCAAAAAATACTAATGCGGCGTCACACATGGGCGAATAGAGGTAAAACACTTATGCCGGCGTCACACATTGGTGTATAGACCAGCATGCACCAAACGTACAGAGAAAATAGAACACCAAGCAATCGTTAAACGCGCGTTGCATGAGTTTGAAGTACGTCGAAATACAAAGCTATACGCTTGGTGAACGCTACAACTCGAGGAAATTTTTATGCAGCATAAAAATGTTCATTAATCTCAAGCGTGTGTCTAGCGTATTTCTGTACGCTACACACACGTTTATACATACGCTACAAGCGCGTTTAACGCGCTACAGATAAGTTTGAAACACGTTTAGGGCACGTTGTATACGATTCGAGATCGTTTGACTTCAACTAAAACGTATGCGGTTGTGTTTGTAACAAACATCCCATAAAAGAACGTCCAAGATACTACAGGGGACGCGTCTCAAATACGTTCAAGAAACTTTTTGCATTCCATCTACGGTTAGACAAACGCCAGGCATACGCAACAATACGTTTCTTGAACACCCGATAAACGCTTAGGTACGCTTCTTGTACTCCCAATACACGCTTAAAGCTCGTTGTGCACACGTTACAGATATAATTGACAGGTTAAATGCATCCAAATTTACTAGAGTATTGGCAGCGTACATGATTTTTTAACACGCCCGGCGTACGTTGGAGCTATACGCTGATGTGTGACGCCGGTATAAGGAAAACAAAAATTGAAAATATTTTATAACTAGATTGATAACTAATATATGCACCCCCCTTCTCCCCCCCCCCCCCCCCCCCCCCCCCCCCACTAAAAAAAGCATAAAGTTGGATAAAAGTTAAGAATAAAATTAATACATAAAATTAGCAAGATATTAAAATGTTTTACGTAAACAACAATATGAATATTGCAGGAAGTTTACAACATTTCAATTGTAATACAATCTTTATTATTCATTAACTGAAGATTTAACTGCAATAAACACCTCAGCTGAATTATAATTATTTAAAATCTGATTTTAACAATCCTTCTACGCAGTACTATCATTTTGTTAAGAACATTGAATTTCTTATCATAATTAATATTCATTAGTTTATTATAATATTTTATACCATTCTTTAGGTTGAATGTAAGATCTAGGACCCTTAATTTTCTTCTTTTAAAGCTTTTCTAAATAGGTATCCGATATGAGGATTACAAGGTAAGGAATATATTAGAATTATCATTAGCACCGAAATATTAGCAATATCAGTGAGAGGTTTGGCTAGCTATAAAACCCGGTTAAATCCACCATTTACTACAAAAAGAAATGGCAGTTGTTTTCCATTCTTTTGATGCGTTTGAGCTTTTTATTTTGTCATTTGATAAGTGACTTTCCGTTCTGAATTTTCCTTGTTGGAGTTCGGTATTAAGGTCTTTTCTCTACGTGAGGAAATATCTTATAGTTTTTCTTTTCTGATTTTGTCACTACAAAGGTGCTTTTCGTTCTGAATTTTCCTTGAGGTTCGGTTATTTTGTTAATACTTTTATTCTACACCATTGTAATTGGCTTATAAATCAACGAAATCGGTACAAATGGTGACCTGATTAATATACCATTTATGGCTCTGTATACACGAAATGGTAAAATGTCATTGACAAATATTAACGGATATGTCATTCAAATTCTAAAATAGAAGATTGGGTGTAATATTTGCAATATGATCCAATATATTTAAACGAAAAACATTACTTGATGCATGAGCAGTTTTATTTAATCTTAAATTTTTATTTTATTTTTTTGCTGTTGAGTTGCATAAAGGTTAATGCACTGTTAGGTGTTTTAATCAGACAAAACGTCAAATGAATCGCATATGTTCGCTCTCGTTGAATTATATTGTATATATATTACATGAATTTATTTAAACATCATTATCGTTGAAGCATGAAATGTATTACAGGTATAATTTCAGGTGCATTAAATGTTATATTAATAAAGATAGTAAGATTCTGAGCATGACAAATTTCTTCAGGTGTACAAGGAGTTTTTCCCACGATCGAAAGAAAAATTCTTTAACATTAAAAGGAACAATCAAAATGTTTGTCGTGTGCTTTTGAAATTATTTAACAAGTGATAAAGTTCGAATAGCTACATGTCAGTCACGGATAGTATATCGCTCGTTTCGATCTTTAAAATCATTTCCAATGACCTGCCGTATCAAGAAGATGCAGCCGGTGATTAAGTGAAACATATGTGATCTTTTCAATAGAAAAAAAATTATAATATTGATAATAATTTCTTTAAATGAGCCTTTATTTTGTGACATTGTGTGGTTTTCAATCAATATACCGATGTATTTCTGAAAAAATCATTGGATACCGCCTTGTGTGCTAATTCATATCATTACAACTGGATATGTCCGAGTCGTGCAGTCGCGCGAACAACGCGTGCCAAGAAAAATCTATACTTAGGTTTAGATTACTATAAATACTACGATTTTACTACGAGATCTTGATTGTAGTAAATATGTGAAACTTTTGATAAAAATTCTACAATATGTGTAACACATGGTGATAGTAGATAAAACGTCACCGGGACAGTTTGTAAAAAGAGTTTTGTTGTTGGACACAACCTAAAATGTTGACAGATTTAATTTTAAATTATACTTTCAACAGTTAAATACAAGGTAATGATTGACGAGGGATACTGTTGATTTATTTTGCATAAAAACCATATACTTAATGGAACTGAGATACGGAAACTTCAAACGGACAGGCTTTCCAACAGCATTAGTTTGTAGGAATGGTTTTCGAAGATTTTTGTGGATATGTGCTTGTATTACATCCGAGTGCAACTTTGCTAACAGTCTTAATGGTTTGTAAAACAAATACATGTATGCAATCCATTTATAAGTTTAGAAATATGTTCCTCTTCTATTTGAACATTGTGCTTGTTATTTTAGAATATGTACAAGGATCGGGCTATTTTGAAATACAAATAATAACAATTCACAACCCCCGCGGGGAAGTAATGGAGGGTGAGTGTTGTGACGGGGTCAGAGACGGAAACAATAGGTGCGTTAAGGAATGTAACACAATGTTTCGTGTGTGTTTAAAGGAATACCAAAGTGTTATAACTTTTGATGGAAAATGTACTTTTGGAAATATAACGAGTTCTGTATTTGGCGGGAATTCATTCACATATCCGATAGGGAGTAACAATAGCAGACTAAAGCTACATTTCGAGTTTGCTTGGACGGTAAGTTTAATATATTTATGGTCATTAATGTAGATATACATACCACAAAACCTGTTATAATGGTCTCCAAACGTATGCAATATTTTTGTGCAATGTACCCCAAAACCAATGTTTTTATTTATATACTTCAACCAGCATGTGACACTGTGTAACCGAAAACTTCTGGAATTGCTATAATGCCGTAGATTATCATATAAACCATCGTTTTAATATGAGTCTATTAATTTTAACTGTCCATGCATGCTTATTGGGTCCTGGTTCTATATGTATTTTGTTTTTTTGTTTTTTGACTGGAAGAAACATGTCGACGAGAGGGCAACTTGATGCTAACTGTCGAGATAAATTTGTTATTGTTTATATCCCTTTTTATTATATAGCTCTTCGTGTGTTAAGATCTAGGTTAGGGTAGTAATTCATACTTGCTTCGTTTTCAATTATAAGGGTACGATCGTTCTTTATGAAGGTAAAATGAATGATAATATGAAGCTTTAAATTTTAATGAACTTTTGACATGATGGGGATTACATTTTTCCATATCGCCAATCCATAACACCATATGACGCCAACTAGTCAAAGACATCACTTGCATACTCACGAATTCCATCACAGCAGAGGCACAATGAATGAGTGTGCTAAATACTCTCAGGCTTAATATCGTCATTATTTTCATTAAACTAAACTATGCTCATATTTTGTTTTTATTCTAATATTATCTAAATAAATCAGGATTCATAATATTGATATAGAATATTTATAATAATATTTTCATACTAGCATAACTGAACTGGATCATAATTGATAATATTGAAATAGAATATTTTGAAATGGACATTTTCCAACCCACAAAATTCAATTCATTGCGACAAATGAAGTAACCGTGGGAAAGTGACTAAGATCGTCAGGTAAACCTTTTAAAGTTGTAAGTAAGGAGTACCGGTGTACACTTTCAAATGATAATAGGTTTCTAAATGGGTGAACGCTAGCCATAGGAGTTAAATGTAGTACAAACAATAGTATAATACAGGGGGTACGACAGTCAGACTGCTATCATTACTAACAAATCATTTCTATTTCAATGAATGACAGTTCAATTCTTAAATTGCTTTAATATCCTATAATAACCAATACAGATGGCCTTGGTCTGACATGGTTTTGGTATTAGAGAACATTCAAGTACACGATGGGCGTTTTCTTACTTTATAAAACATTTAATTTTTTCTCCCATATAAATATTATATGTTATTAATAAGGACTTCAAAATTTGTTTCCTTATTGATAAAACATCTTTTCCATCGGTTTAAGTTTGTAACCCGTTTTCTTTCAATCGATTTATGACTTTTGAACACCGGTATATTACTATTGCCTATTTTTAGTTATAGTTATTGACCAAGCAAGTCGGTATATACGATTTAATTTGCACGGCTTGGGTGACCCTTATTAACCCGAACGACGTAGGAGTTCGGGTTAAAATTAAGGGTCACACGAGCCGTGCAAATTAAATCGAATATACCGATTTGATTGGCCAATAACTGTTTTAACACATGACGTCATCAATTGAGCGTTGTAGAAATGTGGACGATTTCCGCAATCCACGGATCCTAGGAAAGTTTCTTGTAGGTTAAAGAAAGGGGGAAATATGACTTTGGAAAGTTTTAAATTAAATGTTTATTATACTAAGACTGATTCTAAAATTGCGATTTGATGCTAGACATTTTTTTATCGTTTCTGTTAAATTTATTCCCAATTTTTATTTAATTATAAGACTTTGACAAATTGTGAACTTTCAAATCGGTGTATGAAAAAAATCATAACTGAAAGGCCGATGTTATTGAGTTTGGATTATTTTAAAAATTGCTTTTGAATTTCTTTCCCTCAATGATATGCTTAGAGAAATATGAACCGAGGAAGATGTTATATTAACTAAATTTTAAATGTTAGATAAACAGAAACTACGTTTCTCTTTCCAATCTTTTACAACCCAACCCCACAAATTTCTACTTCTACTGCATTAAATTTTAAGGCATTTCCATCTAAATGAAGTCTGATTGATCTCCAGCTAATCCCCCCTGTTTTGAAACAAACTTAAATATGATCCAGCCGATCCTCATTAAATTCGATCCAGAAATAGTCACTTTATAGGAACCAAAAAGTCGTTATAAATTCCGTTGAATCTAAGACTAATCCAAATCAGATAAAAATTTCTGTAATTCGGATATTCTTAGATACATTTGTTTTTGGCAGAAATTACCTAAAATTGTTTTAACTTTAAAACACTAATTAAGAAAGTTTACGTTGTACACTAAATATGATGAAATATTTTATGTCCCAACTTAGATGAAAAAAAGGAATGAGAAAACTTTTCTTTTTTCCTATTTTGAAACTAAGATGTTTGTACAAAGTTCAACTGTGTCGTAATTTCAGGGTAGATGTCGGATTTTGGGGTGGGGGTGATGGTAAGTCGTTCACCCTTGGATTGGACAAAGTATCGTGTTTTAGTATAAAGTCGTCAATATTGTTTTTAGTCTCGCTACACTCGGTGATAATTTTTTTTAATTTTATAGAATCATACCCCTTTCAAAATCTAGGAACCGCCCCTAAAGGTAAAAATAGATTTGAACTGTGCAGTATATCTGAGGTAGTTAATGCACACTTTTGCTGTGCATTATCCAGATTATTGCACAGTGAGAGCAAAGAGATTTTACCCATGTCATGTGTTAATCCTATATTAAGGACTGCGAAAAAAAATAATGGCTAAAACTGACTAAAATCAAGGTTGTGTTACGGGTGTTATACGCTTGCAGACATTTGGAAATATATCGTATATAGACATGAATCAGCAAAACTATATTTTTCCATCTCTGATAATTCAGGCACTAACCATTTTAGAAGTGATGAGGAATGGAGGTTTTTTATTCTCTAAAATTAAAACTGGGTACTGTATACGGATTATTACCAAGTGGAAAAAAAGACGAATAAACGAACAATAGTACACAAAACACAACATGGAAAAATAAAGACTGAGCAACACGAACCCCACCAAACACTGGGATGATCGCATGTGCTCCGGAAGGGTAAGCAGATCTTGCTCCACATGTTGCACCCGTCAGCAAAATTAGTGAACGGATTGCCCGAACTGCCAGAATCTAAAGGACTATGGGTAATTTCATTGTTCGTACCCCAAAATAAAAATAACGTCACGTCATTGGTTGAATTTCCATTGTTTAGGACGTTTTTAACCAATCACTACGTTTTGGTGTACACTTTTGAAAATATTACCCAGAATGCATTAGATTCTGAAACGGCGAATTGATACACCTGCGGTTTTCCGTCGCTAGTGGTGGACGAACAGGTGGCAATATACGTATCAAACTAAAATACCATAAACTCTCATTTCATTAGTCTAATAATAAATATCATTATGTATATATGCACCTGCTTATCTTATATTATAAAATCAAATTACTGAAATGAGATTTCGTCGAATAAAAGGTGTTCGTCAGATTTAATAAATGCTTGACACAATTAAGTGACTTTTCTCATTTGTACCATGTGATGTAAGATGTCAATATGAGTCTAAACAGTTCAAAATATCATTTGGTAATAAACATTCAGATAAGCAGTAAACATTAAATTTAATGACTTATCCTGGTTTTCTTTGAATATGAAAAGTCATTATAGGCAGATCAGTTTTCCAATGTACTCGTAGGATTTTTTTAAAAATTTTACGTATTACCTACACGATATAAGGTTATGTTCTCGAAATTAACCAAAAATGTCCCTTACAAATGGTCAGGCAACTTTTGTGTTTGTAGTATGAAGGCAGGAAATACAACTTTCTTTGCTGGCCTGATCTGAGTTGGAAAACACTCAGGGGACTGCAGATAAAGTCTTAAACTTTACCAAATCTGAATAAAGACTTATTCAGACAGAATTGACCCGAGATGGTTTAAATTGTTTAAGCCTACTATGGGTCAGAACTCCCGATTTACTTTTCAATGCTCCAAAGATGTGGCTTAAAATTTGGTTTTGCTCCACAGATTTAGCTCTTTGTGTTTCTAATGAAGACTTATCCAAAATCGGACTCGTTCGTTATACGTGTACATTGATTAACAAAACTGGCACCATTGCTGATGAACTATTTATTTCCCGATGGTATAATCAACTATCGGTATCACTATTTGTTTTGTAAGTACTCATAGGATAAATTGAAGGAGAACTAAAGGTTTAAACTACCTCAGGCAATGATTAAGTTTGCCTTGGTTTTGGAAATTCTTTTCTGTTCCTTTTAGTTATGGATAGAACCATTAAATTTGTTTTGTTTACCGCCCCATATCGTATGCTAACAAATAGGAACATTGAATTACTATAACACTGGGTCGTTATCACCGATTGTGTTATGTTATTTCCGTCTCATGTGCATACTATATTGATTGATTGTTGATTGCTCAACGTCCAGTGGCAAATATTTCATGCATATTCAAGACGCCTTCTATTTGAGTTCTAGATCATGTTGCAATATAATTTCATACAGTCTTTTAAAAAGCTTCTCAACTGCTACATTTTTTTACATTTTACCAGTACTAGGCTAAAGTTAGTCACTGTGTATTTTTATTCTTTTCTTTATATTGACCCTTACGGTGACCTATAGTTGTTAATGTCTGTGTCATTTTGTTTTTTTGTGGATAGTTATCTCATTGGCAATCATACCACATCTTCTTTTTTATATCTTGGCGATAACGAGTTTGACATATGGTATATAACTGTATTTTGTTGGAGACTCTGTTGCCCTGTGTAGATGTCTTTTTAGCTATGTGTGTCTTTTGGTTGCTATCTCATAGACGTATACCTTAAATCTCTTAATTCATATTCACAAATCTCTTCTTTTTTTATGTACACGCTATTGGGAACTTTTAAGTTGAAATTACTACAATTTGGGCCGCATTGTATTTCGGAACCATATGTACGCCCTATAGTATTGGGGGAACAATTTTGTAATATGTTACTACATTTTAGTTCGAATAGTAATTATAGGGATCAACCTTTGTTTTACTGATTAACCTGGCGAAATATCTTCTTGTAGATTTATTTTTAGAATGATGTCAGTTGTCCTAGATAAAGGACAACTAAAATGTTACCTTATTCAATGACAATGATAGACCATCGAAATGTAAAAAAAGAGAACCAGTGCTATACAAATATTTATATATTCTTTTAACGTGATGGTTTAATAAATGATCTCATGATGAATGTTTTGTAATTGGTAAACAAAATCCAAAGATTTAGTTAACAAATTCAGTAAATAAATTGACTATTATAAAAAGATATTATAATTATATAATATGCTGTAAACATTTAATTTTTTCATTTACTTGGATTTCCCAGTGCATATACACTTTTTACTAACATTCAACCTACATGTTTTGTCTCACCTGTGGATGGTATAAAGTAGGAATAACAGACTTGAAGAAAGTCGTCTTTTATTTCCGAGTGTCATATAACATTTATAAAGCACGATATTGTAGGTTTTTTTCCTGATCCGACAATAAAGGATTGTACAATAGACAGAAATTTAAATTCATCGAAGCCATGCTCGGACATGGATTGCAGTAGACATTCTGAGTTGACAGACGTTGGATAGGCCCAGACAGATTAAAGTTAACTAAGTGATATAGTGTGTGTTCTGTTTGTCCTTGAACATATCACTTTACAAATATGCAAAGTAATCATTTTATAAAATTTCGCAGGAAAAATGAGACTGTGCGTATGGAGGAGGTTACTTTATTAGCAGACATTCTGACAAAACGTCGGATAGGCCCACGCAGACAGATTATAAGTTAACGAACCGGAAGTGCTGTAGGGTTTGGTCTGTCTGTCCTTGAACATATCAGTAATCAAATCGACCAGAAGGCATTCACCTTTCAAATATGCAAAGTAATCATTTTAAATTTCGCAGCAAAAATAAAACTGTGCTTATTGAAGAATAAATTGAAAATGGAAATTAGAAATGATGTCAAAGAGACAACAATCCGACCAAAGAGGCTACCTTTTGCGCAGACTCACGGTTTTTCTCTCTTGATATTACCATGCACTTATGGCATTGCGGTCTTAATAATGCAGGATTGCCAAGTTTCGTGTATGTGGACAGGGCACTAACCGGGTATACCGTAGATTGCGAGTGAACTGATCACTCCAGAAAAAATTCGTTTATTCCTTATATATATATAATAAATTCATTGCAAATTGACCAGTCAAGGATTTTTTATGATTTATAAAATAATGACAATAAATTTTGTCTTTCCCAACTTACAATTTTCTCTCTTGAAATTCACAAGGTAAGCGCATGCAATCTCATATTAAACTTGATAAGAGTAAAAAAATATTATGGACATATTTCTTATAAACGGGATATCAAATACAAACTTAGTTTCAGACGAATATTATTTCGGTAATATTTTCTTTTTTTGTATCTTGAGAATATATAAAATTTTTTTAAATCCATCATTATTTCGACTTAGGGATTTAGCTGTTTTCTTCTTTGGATTAACACTCCACTGGTCAGGTTTTGTAGATTGATTGGTTGATTGATGTTTAACGCAACCTCAGCCCTTTTTGTGCTACTTCGTGGCGGTCAGTATTTATTGATGGAGGAAGCCAGAGTGCCCGTAGAAAACTAGGGAAACTGACGATCTTTTAGTCAATTAAAATATGAGTCGAGCGCACCTGCGATATGTAGAATTCTAAAAGTCTGTTTTCTGCTTTGGTTGAGTTGTTGTCTCTTTGACACGATTCCCTTTAATGATTTTCATTCTCAATTTTAACTCACAACCTCAGGGTCTTAAAATGCATAACGAAATTTAAGTTCAAATGGACTTTCGTGAAATTTTGTAAGACAACTTATTGAACATTTTGAAATCCTAGATTTGTTTGAAATTCTATTCACGAGTGTGGTGTTGCAAAAAGGCTTTATGGACGAACGTTAACCTAAAGGAAGATTGAGGCTAAGATCAAGCTTCTACTTTCCATAGATTTATAACACATGTCCGGCCACGCAGTATACCGTTGTACTAAAATCTTCATTGTCAAAAATACTAAAGAAATTATTCCTTTAAAGGCTGTAAAATAAGAAATAAACAGTTATAATCAAATAAAAGATAAAAAGAAAAGTGAAAAAGAGTACTGCCCTATCACTATAAATTAAACATGACACAGTTTGATACTCGTATCTATTCCTTATCATTTGATCAAAGTAAACATTGGTCTCAGAATAATTATTGTTCTTTATTCGATCATCAGGAACAGTAATATTTGTTTCAGGTGAGAATATTGATTTGAAAATGTATAACAATAATTAAACTTATTTAAAATCGACGAAGAATTAATGATTTTTTAACAAAGGGCGGATTAACATCTCAGTCGATTTTCATATCCGGTATGACAACTTTCCATATCCGGTATGACACCTTTAATGACAAGATTAAGTCTTCTCATTTCCTTTTTCTTAACTAGATTTACCTTTACTTCCACGTTGTGTCATCTAAAATCATCAAATAGAATAAGTAGCATGTGATTAAAGGTAAAACACTTTATTCTGAACTCGTTTTCATCCTTTTTTTCTTATTTTTGATCCGATTTAGATATAGTGTCTGGAAATGTTTTCAAAGTTGCTGTCGGATTTTTAATCTATTAATTTAGTGTATTCAACAAACTTAGTTTACTATTTTTTGTTCCGAAACCAGGACACAATTGGTCCGAGTACACAGTTATTTCGTAGTGCATTTCTTTTAGACAATGAAATGGAAATTAATCCCACGTGCACTTTCTCCATAATATGTTTAGACGTTACGCACGGTATTGCGTCGCAAGACGTAACATGTATGATTGACAAATTTGACGCCATAAACTAACTTTCACATTTTGTTATCAAGAGCGGAGTACCTACTCGGTCGACTTTTATCAAATAAATACCATAAGCTGAAGAAATGTTTCAAAATTTATCATGTATAAGGCAATTAATTACGTAAGGATCGTTTTTATTTTCTGATCTGCGATTAGATGAAACCAAATGCAATTTTTTCCAATTTTATTTTGGATAGAAAACATAGCAACCTTTAAAAAAAATCTTGCTTCCGGAGGGACACATGAGAAGATAAATTTAGCCTGAACATTTTTTTGACAAATTGACATAAAAATTTATGGCATTTATTTCATTAAAATCGGTCATATAATAATTTAGCAATATTTCTTTTTATAATGATTTTAGTTGAAACGATTTTTTTTTTGTTGAACTCACTTTTTTCCAATATCTGTATGTGTCTGTGTCTGAGTTTTCCGACTATTTCTCTATCTTTTTAGCACGGATGGTTTCATTTTACAAATACGTATTTATATAGTTGTTTAAAATTTATAAGACCATTGTAACTCGGATTCTAATCGGTTTCTAATCTATAAAGGTGTTTTAGATTTGCGTGAAAACTTTTGTCCATAAGAAATTATCCCTCGGCCCATCCCCCCTTTTCCCGTGTGTCTATAAAGGGTTTATTCCTTATGTGTGTATGTTTTTCTAATCTGAGTTTTATTTTGATTCAGAAGACCATTTTGGAATGAACATTTCCCGGCATCATTTTAACTGCCTAAACAGTTCGTAACTAGTGTGTATTTGTATAAAAGACGCCACTGTGCAGAAACGTCAAAATGACACCATTGGACATTATGGCTAGACATAGGGAATGCTTTCCGAAAAAAAATATAAGGTCATAATGTTGGTGAAATCACCCGACTCATTTAACCATTTGTATGAACTTATAGTTTGTATCTTATAAATATGTTAGTTTTGTATTATAAATGCACATTTAGTATTTATACAACATGTTTCACCTAAGGAATGGAAAAAAATAACGTTTGGACATTGTGGCTAGACATTCGATTTTTAAAAATTCTGCTTCAAGAAAAAGTTTTTTTTACATTTGAAACTTTGAAAATGTTTATCTTTTTCTGAACTTTCTATTGAGTATAGTTTTAATATGATTTGATTATTTTATAGGGATAATAATAAAACTGAAATTTTGATAAACTTTCCTCAAAACTCATTAAGACAGGTTCCTCTGCTGAATATTTCGTTGAAGGCTTGCTTCAAATTTCAGCCAATACCAAAAAACGGGTATGATGTTATAATATAAATCTAGTAGGAAGCTGATATACTAAATTTCGCAGATTTTATGTGCAAAATTACAACGGAACATAGAGAAATGCATTTTATTTAATCTGAAATGTTACGCCGGACATGCAATTTTTAACGCAAAAGTAAGATTTGTGAGTTCAATAAAATAAAAGTATGGTGCAAAAATTTATAGAATTAATTTAAAATAAAAAAAAATGTCCGGGCCTTTCTGTAGAAATATGGATGTTGGTGATTTTATTTCTTTATAGGCAAATGGTTGCTGTTCTAAAATCAAATAATAACGTAATTTTAATCCGAACGCATTACCGTGCGTAACGTCTTACAGTACGTGTGTTGTACTACTTTTGGGACAAATTATATCCGAATTATAGAAAATTTCATCGACAATAACTTAAAATATGGATAGTTTTATGTCAAGGGGTTCTTGAAATCTTTTGAAGTGCTAATTTTTAAAGTTTTTCAGCTGGAACAAATCACTACTTTACTTTAAAATTCATGACCCATAATTTTTTGACAGTGTCATTTCATCCCCCTTCTTTCTATTTGAGGCATACAACATGGAGAAATAAATCTAGAAGGGGTATAAAAAATTGGCAAGTATTTAAAACACACTGTCTACACTAAGGACTATGGACAACGAAAATCAAGGGACGATAACTTTGACTCAGACCTAATTAGTAAACATAGTAAAAAGGGACATTAAAGCAATATATTTATGTTATTTCAACTTTTAAAAAACTTTTGTTTTTATACGAAACTTGCATGAGCAACACGACGGTTGCCACATGTGAATCAGGATCTACTTACCCTTTCGGAGCACCTGAGACCCCCTCCCCCCAGTTCTTGGTGGGGTTCGTGTTGCTTAGTCTTTATGTTTCGATGTTGTGTCTTGTGTACTATGATTTGTCTGTTTGTATTTTTCTTTTTAGCCATGGCGTTGTCAGTTTATTTTCGATCTATGAGTTTGACTGTCTCTCTGGTATCTTTCACCCCTCTTTTGCAATGGAGAACATACTTTTGTTTTTATACGAAACTTGCACGGGCTGACATGACAGATGAATTGAAAAAAAGACTAAACTAGGGCATCTATGTATACTTTTCATTTATGTATGTATTGAAAGGCAGGTGTATAAACAGTCATTAAACATGTCGCAGCATTATCTACCAGTTGATATATACCCTTGAATCTTTGTCTAAGTATAATATCTCCGTCATACTGTCGACGAAGCTACAGAGATTATGATTTAGTTATAGACATTTGAAATATGAATGTCATCGATATTTTCCGTATAATTCAGTCTTTCTATGTTGTGATGTTATACTAATGTTTCAGAAACGGGAGAATGTTTGGTACCATTAAAACGTTTAGTCCTGCTGCAAATGTTTGCACCTGTCCTTAGTCAGGAATCGGATGTACAATAATTTTCGTCTGTTTATGTAGTTCATAAGTGTTTCTCGTTTTACGTTTTTATATAACTTAGACAGTTGGATTTTCCGTTTGAATGGTTTTACATTTGTAATTTTTAGGGCCCTTTATAGCTTGCTGTTTGGTGTGAGCCAAGGCTCCATGTTGAAGGCAGTACCTTGACTTATAATGGTATACTTTTATAAATTGTGACTTGGATGGAGAGTTGTCTCATTGGCGCTCATACCACAATTTTCTATATTTGTATTTTATTATTTGCTAATCGCTTACTTACTCCCAAAACATACATTTGAACCAGGATAGAGATTTCTGTTGAGTATGTGGAATTATTTACCTTTCCGGGGCATGTGTTTTCATCCTTTGTTTCGGTTGGACTTGTGCTTTCATTGTCGATAGCATTATCTATAGCACAAGGGCTCGTATCAGAGATGTTTTTGGGCGGAAGGAAATATATGCCAGTCGACTGTTATATATATATATGCGTTCTATAAGAAATCCACCATGTAGAACGCATACCAGTCGAATGGCATATATTCGCCCCAAACATCTCTGATATGACCCCATGCGCTATAAGCAACTGTTTTGTCGGTCTTTGTGTTGGTCAATGGCTAATTTTTTGTGCAGCACCAATCTTTCCTTAACTTGCACGTAATTTACATACAAACTATCAAAACTTCAACCTGCGCAAAATCATGAACTGAAGGGAGCAATCTTTCCTCTAGTACATGTACAAAATCATGACTTGAATATTGGGTAAGAGTTGTCATTTTGAAGTAGATGACAGTAATTGAATTCTGAAAAAAATAGTGTAATTGAATTTGCACTAATATGATTTTATTACCACATATGGTGAGCATCAAGCAGTTCCATATTCTAAAAAGTACTTTGAGCTGAATTCTATAAAGTAAGTAATCACAAACTAGATATTATTCCATTTCATACATCATTTGACAGAAGCGAAATAACAATTTCTGTTTGATTAACTTTAACTAACTATTTCGTTTTTGTGTAATCCTCTTTCAACAGATTAACCGAATATATCTTTAACATGTTTAAGTTCATTTAAAAAAAAAACATCTGATAAATATCAAGTATCGACAATTTATAATTATTTAAATTACGAAAAGTTTTTTATCTAGATACTTATTACAAAGCTGGAAACTGTTACCTTAAAGAGATGACCACATACTCAATAATCATAATTAGTATAGACTACTCATAAGTATTAGTTCTTTAGAATCGTTCACCTTTAAAAAATTTCGATTTGAATTCCACTTTGTTGGTCTTTTTCATTACTCAACTTCTTAATCAAGTCTGGAATTAATAGATATAAATAAAAGCTTTCCCTCGCTTCAATAATTCATAAAAATGGATAGACAAATAAATCATCTCCTATGTATACTTCTGTATACAATTTTTTGTCGAAATTTCAAACAGGGTGTGTGTGTTGGGGAACTAGAATTTAGAGTACTGTCATTATTTTTGCAGGGTACATTTTTTAAATTTTTTAATTATTATTTTTGGGAGAGAGGGTTTGAAATAAAAATAACAGTACTGCTTGTTCACCATTATTTTGGCCGGGTAAACAAATAATACGATGTGGCCTTTATGTAAGTTATTGTGTTAATAATATATTTATGCGATCATTATTAACACATATCTGTCTGCGTGAATAAAATGAATGAAATATCAAGGAAGTGATTAACTCACGTGCTCACAGAGAGCAGATTATTTTAAATATGTCCGATAAAATCACATAATGCCTGACTGCACGTGATGTATTAATAATAATGAGAACCCCTACAAAGAACTTTATCATTTACACATGTCAAGAAAATGAAAATTACCAAGATATTGGAATGACACCTAGCTTGGAGATTAAGAATCGATTCTGTTGTGAATGTGTATTACAGACAACCAGGGGGATCTGAATATTTAAATAATAATGTACTGAAAAGATTTACACCAATTTAATATTATATGTATTCATAATATCAAAATGTTATTCAACTTGAAATCTGTATGTGACATTCCCATTGAAGAAAATTCCGTTACATTCAAAATGTTGCATATTTTAAATGTTCTGTTTAATTTTGCATATAATTGATTGATTGCATGGTTGATGCATGTTTAATGTCCAGTGGCAAATATTTCTTGCACATTAACGACGAAACGAAATTAACAAATAATACAACAGGTATAAGTTCTTAAAAGTAGATCACAAGTATAAAAGGGGGAAATTTAGACGGCCAACGGAAAATGAGTGCATTTTTGGACAGAATTTTACATATCATCAGGTACACTATGGACAACCGAAGATTGCTCCTGCAAGTATCTTTCACGTGCAAAGAGCACCCCATTCCAAACGATGGTGGCTCTGTAATTATGTACCCCGCAATGACCAATAGATGCCCGACTTTAGTAAAGGTATTACTGCCAAACGGAAGAAGTTCAAGAGTACCGATATTAATATATCATGTTAACCCTTGGTGTCTTACATCGAAAGACTTCCATAACAATAATTCTGAATGAAGGAAAACACATAAGTTTACTTCTGTTAAAATTTAAAATTTCGTATGGAAAAAAAATATTATTTCTTTGATAAATACTAGATTTTGCTAAATTTCACTATCAAAATTGCATCTTTAGGCAGTTATAATTTTGCAAATTGACTCCTTATATGAATGAAGTAAGTGATGAAAATGTAGTCCGGAATATGTTTCAAATATTTGTCAACGGACGTTAGGCGAACCGTTACATCGAATAAGTATGAATTTGTCGTCCTGAATATACTTCAAATATTTGACAATGGAAGTTAAAGTATTAGTATGAATTTATTGTCAACAATATGCTTCAAATATTTCTCAATGGACGTTAAGCGAACCGTTTCATCGAATAAGTATGATTTTTTTTTGTCGTTCTGGATACACTTCAAGTATTTGCAAATGGACGTTCAAGTATAAGTAGGAATTTGTTGTCAGCAATATGCTTCAAATATTTGTTAATGTACGTTTTATATTTCAAATGGACGTTTCAGTACTATGAGTATATATTTAGTCATAACTATGCTTCAAATAGTTGTCGATGGGCCGAAGCAAACAACATTGTTTTATATATAAGTATTATTATGAAGCTTTGATACTAAACTTTTGCAAAGATTGACAATGTTTTCAGAAAATTGAAATTGTGTGTACAAAATTGTTTAAAATGTCTTATCTCGTTAAAACATTAAATTGTTTAATGCATTGAACAATAATTCAATATTGATCATGATTTTCAAAATGAACCAATTTTGTACAAATTAAAGTTAGAAATTTTCCGGAGGTTTCATAAGGTGGTGGAAAAAAGGAGGAAGGTCTAGACCTACTTCACACCAGTTTGAAATCTTGAAAATGTATCAAACATCCCATTCATTTTCAATTCGTGTTGGTACTTTTAATGGTTCCCAAGTTTAACTAGAAATTTTTATACAGGTATTAAAAATGATTATCAACTTATTGTTTTAACCTATAATATGAAATCAAACAGAGCTAGAAAATTCCAATTGGACGAGTTCGCTATCTATTGTATCTATGTTTATGTTTATATCGGATTATATAACCGTCGGCAATCTTCGGAAGGTCACCTCGATGGTTAATTACCGTCTAGACTCAAATACACACGAACACACTGATATATAATTTAAAGTTTATGCATCGCTAATTGATTTTAGACTTTTTTTTTAATATACGTTCTTGTATATTATAAGTCAAATAGGAGAATTGTGACAAACCGATGAACATGAGTTTAACAGTTCATGCCCTTTAATCGATGAACATGAGTTTAACAGTTCATGCCCTTTAATCGATGAACATGAGTTTAACAGTTCATGCCCTTTAATCGATGAACATGAATTTAACAGTTCATGCCCTTTAATCGATGAACATGAGTTTAACAGTTCGTGCCCTTTAATAAAAGAAGTTGAAGGTTAGGGACCGTGCAATATTTATCAGGCAGGTGGGACTGGTGCAAATTCTGATTATGACCAAAAAAAAGTTAATGTCCTGAATACCGATTTGTACTATAAAAACTCAATGTCCTATATATGACTTAAAAGCAGAAAAAAAAGTATGTGTCCTATTACAATAAAAACTGCTCAGACTAATTACATGCAGATAGTCACTTTAAAAAAAAATTCTAAAAATTTTCAAATCAACTTGGACTTTCATATAACTCTACAGCTATCTCCTTTATATATTGATCTTAAAGAATGCCCGGTTGTTTGGTAGTTTGGTGTATTGCTGTCATGGATTTCATTAATAAGTGTAAACAAAAAGAAGCTAAAACTTTCAGTTTAGGCTTAATCAAGATCGTCATCTTTGAAATTTGATACAACGCTTCCAAATCAACTGGGATTTTTATAAAACTCTACAGCTTTCTCAATTTTATATTGATCTTACAGAATGCCAGGTTATTTGATAGTTTGGTTTTTAACTGTCAAATTCTATGATTTAATATGAAGGTAAAAAAAGCTGCATCAAAGTCAAAAACATCTGCCTTTAATTTAAAAAGACTATAATTTCTTCCTTGAAAAGTAGAATTGATAAAGTGACATTGTATATTTGAAATATAGACATGCTCTGTAGTTATATTAAAAAGACCATTATTGATAATCATAAAATTAAAATTGAGAATGGAAATAGGGAATGTGTCAAAGAGACAACAACCCGACCATAGAACAGACAACAGCAGAAGGTCACCAACAGGTCTTCAACAGTTTACTAGTCTAAGAGTTATTGTCCCTTAATTTAAAATATTCCTTTTATTTTGTTTAAATAGGGTTTTTTGAAATTTGTACAAATTGGATATTTTATTAAATTTTTATAGTTTGAATAAATCTTTCATGTCCTATGGTCACACATGGGGAACAAAGTGGTGACCCTTTGCATAAAGTGGATGCAAAATGTGTTTGTCCTACTATGGGTTCGCAATGGTCCTACCTGCAAGATAAATATTGCACGGTCCCTGAAGCGGTCAGTAAAGTTTATATGGTGCAACCCATATCTCTCATTCAAATGTGCTTGTACAAAAGCAGGACTATGCCAGAGAAATCGTAGTTATTCGTGTATGAAGAAATATTACCCGAACTTCCCTTTATAGCTAGTTTTTATAATAAACCTTGATATTTAGACTTTTTTATAGCCTATTCATCTTTGCATATACTTTCAGTCTGTTGACTGTCTCATTTACATTCATAGATGCAGAGTACACAAAATGTTTTGGTTTGATATATTGATGCATCTAACTTGATTAGATATGCTAAAAGAACATATTGTCTCGCACGGTTGCAAAGTAAACATATTCTGATCTGACATTTTACATTTATAGTGTGGTTATCAGTGCAGATCAGTGGAAATATAAATGGGAGGGTAAAGAGATCCTGTTCCACTAGTGGAACCCGTCATGTTGCTCATGACTAGCAAAAATTATCTGCGCCAAGTCTGAATAACAATGTCCTAAACGAATAACAATGTCCTAAACGAACAACAATGTCCTAAACGAACAACAATGTCCTAAACGAATAACTATGTCCTAAACGTAGCTGTGATATTTTGTCACCGGAATCAATTGTACGTAGGTAATTGACATATATCCCGTCGAACTCTATTGAAACAATTGTTAAAGAACTTTTTAAAGTTTACTGTATGAAAATAAAGAAACATAAATACCGTCAGCTGTTATATTCAATGACCAGTTCATGCTAGTACATCCATTCAATAATTTATTTGTTCAATTATTTTCTACTCTTAACTCTATACTCTAATATTTGCAAATACATAACGACAAAAATCTGTGAAATTTCAATCTATTATTCGTGACCATATGTTACATTCAATTAGAACTGTAACAATGTTCTCTTGGTATTACAACCATTCAAAAGGCCATTACAGTTGAATTTACATGGATTTTCTCCCTGATTTATTGTTTGATAAATCATTAAATATCTGATATAGTTGTATATGTTATGACTTATTCTATATATTTACAATACTATAAGCTTTAAAAACAAATGTGTTAAGAATGAATTGTTATTATGATGCAAAAAATAGTGAAGATCTTTATATAAGGAAGTTGGTTTAAGGTGGTACCCAACACCTTCTCTAAAAAGAATTTGGCTCGTTTTATTTTCATAAAATTTTGAAATAGTATTTACTTTGACCCATTGATAAAAATATCAAAAAATCAAAAAATTTGAACCAACCGTTTTATCAGAAAATTTACACTGGTTATATAGCAGTTTGAGAAATACTAATTTTGATCATTCAGAATCTTAATATTCCATTAACAACACAACGTAATTAAAACGTTTAGCTGATTTTACAGAGTTATCTCCCTGCAGTGTTAGGTACAACCTTAAGTGGATTACAAGATTATTGGAAATCTATGCTAATAAAATAGGATCACAATATTGTGAACAATCTATGTTAAAAAAATGGGATCACCATATTGTTGACAATCTATGTTTAAAAATGTAACCCCAATATTGTTGTGTTATTGAATGTTTCTGATTAAGGTCCAGATAAGCGCTTTCAACGCATGAAATTTAAATCGTGTTGTTTTCAATTTTTATAAAATGTGTCTCTTTTTTTTTCTAACATTTTTTTCTAATTTTCCTATTATGTCGGTTATTGATTTAATAATACCGTAGACCTGTATTCCCGAACTACATTTCGACCAAATAATTTGTATTTATACTGTCACTATGAAAGATTGTGAAAGTAGAACAAACGAAATATTTCAGGTTTCAGTATAGGATCTATATAGTAAACACAACTCAGTTCAAAAAGATGCACGAAATGTTAGCCTAACACTTAACGTTATAATATTGATTTGATATTTAAACACTCCAATACCCATCTGTCCACTGAAGCCTGTTGTTTAGCAGTATATCGAAGAACAAAGAACAAATAAACAGTATACTCACTGCATTTGTTTGCACCTGTCCCAAGTCAGGAACCTGCTGAACAGTGGTTGACGTTTGTTGATGTGGTTTATTAGTGTTTCTCATTTTTTATATGGATAAGGCCGCTGGTTTTCCTGTTTGTATTGATTTACACTAGTCATTTTGAGGCACATTATATCTTGATGTTAGGTGTAAGCCAACTTGAAGGCTCTGTGTTGAAGACAGTACTTTGACCAATAATGGATTACTCTTTACAAATTGTTACTTGGATGGAGAGTCGTTTTATTGGCACTCATACCACATCTTCTCATATCTAAGTCTTTGATTTTGAATGAATACTCCATAATTTCATTGGGACTGATTTTTTTTTATGAGTACATTTTTGTGTTGATATTTTATTGTTTTCTCTCGTTTTAGTTGACTTACAGTTTAACATTGGAAGCCTGGGATCACGACACACTTTTACGTGAGTTTTTACCTGTACTCGTGTTTCTATTGCATGCATTTATGTGCATTTATGTCTAAAAGGAAAATAAAACACTTATCAATCATCCTAATAAGATAATTTTGTATGCATCAGAAATCTGTTAGATCACATCACTTTTTAAAAATATGATGGGTGTCGTTTGCGAAGCAGGGTTTGCTCACATATACCGGATTTTATACTGTCCAGAGCTTTAGTTTTTTGCTGTTTAAATTCCCTTTTTATGAATTGTCTCGTTGCAAGTATGTTCGAATTTGGAGGACAAAAAATAATTTTCCAACGTTTGATTTGAAAAAAATATGTCCAGTGTTATAAAGCATTAAAATCGAAATTGAAATAGGGATTGTGTCAAAGAGTCAACAACCCGACCACATAACAGAAAATAGCCGAAGGGCCACCAATGACTCTTCATCAATACCGGAAAATCCTGCATCGAAGGCATTAGTTTATTTTGAAAATTTTGGATCATTACGAGAGAACATATCTATGTATATGTTTTTACATTTCATGATATATATAATAACTTATCTTATACAGCTGGTTAAAAATATAAACTGTCGATAATGTTCTCTAGATTACATCATAACAACATTTCAGACATTTCTTCTAGCAATCTTCTCACAATTTTTACGCTATCGTACTATGGGTCTGGATTTTATTTTGGGAGGCGTCTTTAATTCTTTGTGCCCTTTTTCTGTTGTCTTTATTTTCGGGTGGGTCTTTAACTCTTTATGTCCTTTTTCTGTTGTCTTTATTTTGAGATGGGTCTTTAACTTTTTATGCCTTTTTCTGTTGTCTTAATTTTGGGTGGGGTCTTTAACTCTCTATATCGTTTTTCTGTTGTCTTTATTTTGGGGTGGGTTCTTTAACTCTTTATGCCCATTTTCTGTTCTTTTTTATTTTGTTTAATTTGCCAACTTTATATTTTAGTTGCAATTTTTCTCTATTCTTTACTTTTGGCCTATTTCAGTTTATAAAATTGTTTATTTGTTGTCCCATTATTCTCTTTTTTGTAAACCCCACCACACCCTCTACTATGCATGTAGTAAATTCGTTGCCAAAGAAATATATAAATTATTGATTCAATTGTTTGTTTTATTCATTTACCCAGATACCGTTTAAAACACTCAAGTGTAGATCGTAGATATAATTTGCACTCTCAGAAATTTATTTCGAGTTATCCAGTATATATCGTACATTCTAACATGACGTCCTTCAAACGCTTTGAGTACACACCCGTGGTAAAATATGAATATATTGGTTGGGCTGTTCTGATTGTACTCCCACGTCATATGATTGTTTATGGATGGAGTACACGACGTCATAGAATGATAACGTAATAGTTTAAGCATTTTTCGGGAAAATACACGCTTCTGATACCGAAAATCATCACCAGAATGAAACGTAAACAAACAATACTAAAATGTGGTATAAGCCCTTTTTTATATACATAGAAGATATATAAGTAAATTATCATTAAAATTCATCCAAATCTATCTAAATATATTATTGTAAATAGTTTGAGCATGTCACTAAATCTGTTTGCTCCGTTCTTTACCGCCAATCTTAAAGTGGGTTAATTTATGGGAACGGCAAATATTTGCCTCCATCTAGTGCGCTTTGAACCAAAACAATTGCTATATTTGTCTTATCAGAATCGAAATAATTCATGGGGGCTTGAATATATCTAAATTTTACCACGGGTTGTCCCTTTATGCCGATATTTTACCCCTCGCTATCGCTCAGGGTAAAATATTTGTCATAAAGGGCCAACCCGTGGTAAAATAACGATATATTCAAGCCCCCATGAATTATTTCTTAATTACATAAGGAGATTTAACGTATTGTGTCTCAAAGGGATACAAACAAAAAAACAGAAATACGTGTACATTGTATATTTAACCAAGATGATTGCGATGTTGTTGTAATACTACATACTCCACATGTATAAATAATTTTCCATATCACACTGTCGCGGGAGTATGCAGCGAAGCTGAAGTGTTTTTATTACGATTGAATCACAAAATAATGCTATAATTTTCAATATTTGTGTATTCTATGATCGCCATACGATCAATTTCAGACATTGGAAATTGTAAGGATTTTACAAAACCATGTAATTTTATAAACGTAATAATGTCAAAGCTTGTCTTGAAATTAAGAAAATAGTAGGAGGGCAATGCGAAGCGATGTTGAAATTTGATTTCATATTTAAACATGTTAAAGGAGGCATTACTCGTCCGTTAAACTGAGCGCACTACGTTTGCAAGCATTTTCGGATTAAACATTTTTACGTTTGTGCGCAGCTTTTGATTACATTTCTGCGCACATTTATCTTACAGGTTACTCATGTAACAAAAGGTGATATAAATATAAATGATATAAAATTATAATAAATAACTATAATTTGTTAGTTTTCATAATAAATATGACTATAAATCATTAACTTTGCGGAAAATAAATGCGCTTGATTGTAATCAAAAGCTGCGCGAAAATGTCTTTTGCGCGCAAATGTCAGGGATGGCATTGCGCGCACCGTATAAACTAACGGATGTCTTTTTAATGGTGTTGGTTTCCTGTCTCATCGGATGGATACCTTGCATCTTCTATTTTTAACTTAATACGTTCCTTCAAAATAAATAAAATTTAACAATTCCAATAGATCGCCGTTTTATATTAAATTCTTGAATTCAAGAATGTGATTATATCAATATTATTTCCGTTTGTAAATAAAAATAAGCGCTAAGCAAATATCCAGTACAAGAATTAATCACTTTAATACCATTAATGTAAACAATGATTTGCCAGATAAAACTAAAGTTATCAATGATCATGTTGTACGCCATCATTTTTGTAATGTTATAAATGTCAGATTTTTATATGATGAACATCATCACTTGTAACTAACATTGACATATCCATTTTATCTTCCAAAATTATGAATGAAGTGTTCCCTCTTTAGCAGTGGTAATTTTAATTTTCATTAATCAGAAGAACAAAATCGTATAGTTATTACGTTTTGTCATGACGACGCACTTGGCAGATCTTTGAATAAATTTAAAGCTGGATATATTAAAACTAAATTCTGTTTCACAACTGGCATGGGGTTCGTGGAAAGTTCAAGGTTATAAAATTATCAAGACAACACGTTTATTAATATATATTTTCCTGTTAAAAAAAAAATGTTTTCTTCCATAACTCCCTCCGTGTCAGTTTTAAAATTGGCTTATCTTTCATTCTTTTAGCCCTTTTTAATGAATGATAGTCGGCAAATTTGTAAACGGGCATCTCACTTTTTCTTTCTATTTTATGACAGATGATGGCGAAATTATCGAAAATGCATTCTATTTTTCTGACAGATTATGGCCAAATCATCAATCGTGTTTTCTACTTTTATCTTTTTATTTTCTGACCGATGCATGATGGTCAAATTATCGAAAGTGCGTTTTTTTATTCTTTCTATAATCTCTCAGTTGAAGGCCAATTTGTTAGATGTGCATCTCACTTTTCTATCATTCTATTTTCTGACAGATGATGGACAGATTATCGAACGTGCATCCTACTCTGGTATATTACTGCCAGGACCAGACTGGTATACACGGACACACAATGGTCCTACAGCTAGTCTTATCTATAGAATACGGGTGGTTTGTGATTTACATTATTATAATACAACGTGTACAAAGTTCTGTCGACCACGAAATGATACATTTGGACATTACAAGTGTGATTCTCATGGTGACAAAGTGTGTATGGAGGGCTGGATGGGATCGGAATGTGATAAAGGTTTGTATTCTCATGGTGACAAAGTGTGTATGGAGGGCTGGATGGGATCGGAATGTGATAAAGGTTTGTATTCTCATGGGGATACAGTTTTATGGCTGGCTGGATGGGATCGGAATGTGATAAAGGTTTGTATTAACATAGGGATAAAGTTTGCATGAAGGCTGGATGGGATCGGAATGTGATAACGGTTCGTATTCTCATGGGGATTACGTTTGTATGGAGGGCAGGATGGGATCCGAATGTGATAAAAGTTACTATTCTCATTGGGATAAAGTTTGTATTTAAGGCTTGATGGGAACAGAATGTGATAAAGGTTTTTATTCTCATGGGGATATAATTGTATGGAGGGTAAGTTGGGATCGGAATGTAATAAAAGTTTGTATTCTTATATGGTGATAAAGTTTGTATGGAGGGCTGGATGGGATCGGAATATGATAAAGGTTTGTATTCTCATGGGGATAAAGTTAGCACGGAGGGCAGTCCCTCATTCCTGCTTCATGTCAGGTGCATACCTTTTGTACTGTTAAACTTAAGTTAATCAAAACTTGCTATGCAATTGCATTAAAAATGCTTGTATAGGTGTTTTAGTCCTGCTATGCGGACTAATACTGATTTGAGTAATTTTAAATGGAATTTCCAGTCCCTCCTGAAACAATTAAATTATGTGAGTTTTTTTCTGGAATTCCAATCATGGCAAACAATAAAATAAAAATGACACTCAATAGACAAATTGTCTGATTTTACAGACTTAGCATAAAATGTTAATGATTCCTACCCGATGATAAACTTGGTTGACTTTCATGCGCAATAACACTTTTTTTTTATATTCGTATAAAATTGTATCTTAATAAAACATAAATACTTTTTCAGCTATATGTAAAACAGGTTGCAGTCACGGGTCCTGCGACACTCCTGGAGAATGCAGGTAGGTATTAAACAATAGTAAAATTGAGCACTTAATTCAAATAAATATTCTGTTATTTTGTAAAGAATAACATGAATATTTCAAGCCTTAAGGAGGCTCGCGGGTATAAAAAAATTCTGAAAAAAATTAAACAGTTATTTTTCATTACGAATTTTATTTATTACCTTTATTTATTATTTCTGTATCATATGGTACAAAAATCATTCAACGAAAATATTTTGTGTTGGCCCCAGATGACTTTTAAAATGTAAATATCATTGAAAAAGCTCCAAATTATCTCCCTTTGCTGCAAAAATGCCATTTTTTGGCATTAAAATTGAAATATCTTTTTTAACTCATCGGTGACCATTATTTTTTATTATTATTTTCAGACAAGATTTACTTAAACTAATCTTTTGAAAAATTTGAGCGATTTCTGTAATTTAGTTCTTTTTTTATTTCGATATTACCGTTTTTTCTCCTATTAGCTCAACAGAAAAAAGTAACTTTACACAAATGTATGCTTCGTTCGAAGGCAGATTGTGAGCGTAAATGAACGGTGACCCCATCTTTTTATTTTATTTTTCTATCAAGTATAAGATAAAGTTCAATTGTAGAAAAATATAGCGAAATCTTATATTAAAATAAAATTTTGATTTAGACCCGCGAACCACCTTAAGTCAAAATAGTAATTATCAAATCGACCAATTATTTATGATACTAAGTAGTATGTGTCTTTGTTGTTGGGATGTACAAGTACCCAATCACGTCCACCTTGTAGTTTTGTTAGGTGTATTTCTATTTGTATCCATCTAATGAGTTAGGCTTTTTCAACTGATTTTATAGTTTGTTCTTATGTTGTACTGTAACACTACTGTCCAATATTGGGGAGGTTTGGGCGCCCATTAACATGTTGAACACCGCCATATTATGTATGTGCCTTTCCCGAGTCTAAAGACTGTAATTCAGTGGTTGTCGTTTGTTGCTGTGTTATATATTTGTTTTTGGTTCATTGCTTAGTAAATCAATAAGGCCGTGAGTTTTCTCGAAGGCCATATGGTGATCTATAGTTGTTGATTTCTTTGACATTTGTTCTTTTTGAAGAGTTGCCTCATTGGCAATTATACAACAGCTTTATACAACATTATACAACATTATACAACAGCTTTTTTTCGATTAGAAATAAATAACAAAAACTACAGAAGCCATGAAAGGGAATATCCGTTTAAAACCATTCACTTGTCATAGAGAACTTAAATTACTCTCTTCTTGAATTCTTTTTCTAGATCATGTCGGAATACTCTGGAAAAAACTGGTTCTCTGTATAGCTGAACTTTTTAATTATCAATAAATCTTTGTTTTAAAAATCGAAATGTCGCATCTTTTTCATTGTTTATCATTATTTTGTGGAAGTATACCAATTGATGTCATTTAGATGAAATATTTGCTGATTTATAACAAGAAAAATCATCCATCATTGAATATATAAATATGACTTAGATAATTCAAGGTTAATAATTGAGAGTGTAAATAACTGATCAACAGACTGAACAGGAACAGTTCTCCATGCAAAAAGATGGTTTAGAGTATTCTGTTTGATTCTGATGCTTATCAATCTTGAATATTTTTTTTCTCCAAAATATTTGTTTTAAGTGTTTTTATTAGTATAAGTAGAGTTTGATATTATGATTTTCCAATGCAAATGTATCCATTAAAAACCTAAGGACAAAGATGTGTTCAAAACAGGTCACTGTAAGCCTTCCATAATGAGCCAGAAACAAACGGTAAATAGTGAGTTAATAAAAGCGCCATGATGACAAAATTTAAAGTAATGGAAAAAGTACACAAAAGTTACGATTTATTCTACATCAATTCTATTCTTCGTAAATTCCTCCGCAACGGAGCACCCGTGTCACACGGTAGTAAAATATAGTCATCAATCAGCGAAAAATAGTTGTTGGAAACAACAACCAAAGACAACCACATCGATAACAGACTTCACTGAATTATTACACAATTGTATTTAGCGGCCAGCTGACGACCACTTCCGCGTGCGGTAATTTTTCAATCCCAAGAAGACCCATTAGTGGCCTCCGGCTGTTGTCTGCTCTATGTTCGTTGTCTTTTTGATATTTTCCACATTTCCAATCTCAATTTATTCTGTGATGGGACAGTAACATAAATAATTTGGCGAAGCTAATACTATTTTTAAAAACAGTAACTTTGGTGTAACAACACAACATAATAAAATGTTTAATAATCCATCGGAAATAAATTCATCATAGATACAAATTTTGTACGCCAGACACGCTCTTGCGATTGGTCTTCAAAAAAAGCAAAAATATGGAACTCCGAGGAAAATGCAAAAAGGAAAGTCCCTAATCAAATGTCAAAGTCAAAATCCAAAGCACATCAAACGAATTGATAACAACTGTAATATGCTTGACTTGGTACAGGCATTTTCAGTTCTTATGTAGAAAATAGCTAGCTTAACATCTCAATTACAAGTATGACAGTCGCATCAAATTCTATTATATTGACAACGATGTGTGAATTAAACATACAGACATGATAGGTGCAAATATCAAAATTAGGGATACAGCAGTCAACAGTACAAAAGACTAATCTTTGATGCTGGAATAAGAATATAAATGAAAAGGCCAAATAAAGAACGAATTTGAAGATCATTGAGTAACAAAACTTCCGAAAGGTTTGGTCAAATACAGCTATGGTAAATCGGCTTAAAAAGGGAACAGACGCTCCGTATTGAAGGACGTACTTTGACCTATAATGGATTACTTTTTACTAATTGAGACGTCAGTGGAGAGATGGCTCATTGGTTCTCCTACCACATCTTATATCTGTTTACGTATCTAGTTGGTACCAAGCACCAACAAAATACCGAAAGACACAATTTATTGATCTAAGAGTACTGAAGCTAGTTCAAAGTTAAATTTTAACTGATGACCAAACTTAAAAGTCTTCCAGATTTAACATTACAGTAAACGTGTCTTGCGCACTGACATATGTATCATATGTATCTATAACTACCTGAAGGTTTATAGGGGACTTAGGATAGTTCCAGTCAACGTGGGTTAGGTCATTTGTTTCTGCAATGATTTATACTGTTAAATGTATTTTCGTATTTTGCTTGTGGTGTAGACAAGTGGTATTCTAACGGAAGAATTTACTGTTAACAAACCCCAGACTTTGTTTCTGAGTCAGTATGATTCTGGAAGTTTGAATTACCGGAAACCATATTTCAACAAATGATTTTATAAAATGAACCAATCTCAAACTTGCTTTGTTTCAATTGAATTTCAATCTGCTACCACTCAACAGCTTAACTTTATTTGGGGTACTAGTCTTTGCGGACAATTCTAGATTTATTCAAATGCTGATATTCGATGTCATTTGTTTTTATCAAAGGTTTTCATCAATGTTGTGCATATTTAAAGGAAGATATGAAAATATTCAAGTAAAAATCTTGTTTAAAGTTTACTGTTATAATTTTCAATCCTGTTATATGTCAAAAATGACGAGTATGACACCTGATGGAAAAAATATGAAAATTATAATTTACTACTGATAAAAGATGACATGTTTATAAAATCTGAACAATTAATATATTGTGGTTAATGGATGCAGTTCACTGCTATTGAAAGCAAAGACATCTCACTCTGTGTGTTGTTCGTGTTAGTAAAATAATATATTCATATCCATATGGTAATACATTCCATAAGCCATTTTCTGACCTTTCCCAGGCTTCTTTATGCTAATTTGACACCTGAATGCTTATATTATTATTACCTATATATGTGAGATGCATTGAATGCAACGAGTATTTAATGAACGCAGCTCTGTTAAAATCAAACTTTCATTTTATGATCTCCTTTACAAACATTAAACGTTTTCAAGGAATATGGATAATGCTAAACATTAACTTGGAAAATTAAAATTGTGACACCAAAAGGAATCAATTTAATTCAATGTTTTATTTACGTCTCACTTTATGCATACAGATATACAACACAATCATAACATATACTACATTATTTTATCCATGGCCAATTACTAAGATTTATGGGAGACGACACACTATAAAATAAATTAAAAAAGACAACAATAAACAATATATGCTGTATTTGGCAAAACTTTTAGGAATTTTTTGTCCTGAATGCTCTTCAACTTCGTACTTTATTTAGACTTTCATATTTTTTTATTCGAGCGTCACTTGTGATTCTTTTGATGTAAATGCAAAATTAAATCCTGGTATCTATGATGAGTATTAAAAAGCACTGGGTTGATGCCACTGCTGGTGGAGTTTTTATTCCCCGAGTGTATCACCAGCCCAATAGTCAGCACTTCTGTGATGACATGGATTATCATTGACATAATCATAATTATAAATTAAATGTTTACTAAACTTTGAATTTTTTGAAATACTAAGGATTTTCTACCTCAGGAATAGATTACCTTACCTGTATTTGGCGAAACTTTTAGAAATGTTTGGTCCTCAATGTTCTTCAACTTCGTACTTTATTTAGGCTTTCATTTTTTTTTATTCGAGCTTCACTGATGGGTCTTTTGTTGACTAAACGCGCGTAAATACAAAATTAAATCCTGATATCTATGATGAGTTTTTTTAGATGTCGGTGCTACTTTCTACAAAAATCCCCTATCTATGTATTTTCAAAACATATATAAACTAGTTGACTTCTTATAAATACACCAATAATAATTACTAAGGACATACTTCTCATCAGCTTCTACTCCGGAAGTGAAAGCATTTCTTGCATGTAGCACCAATCGAACTAGTGTAATGCACTTTCAAATTAGTGTTTACTTATTTCATGTGAGACTTTATTTAGTGTTTGATTGTAATCTGCATGGTTCCTATAGAATCAACAGTTGTTGAAATTATTTTAGCTTTGAAGCATTCTCATTTTCTGCTTTTTTGTACTGAAAATTGCAATATATTATCAATCAAATTAGAGTAATAAGTATATGACCATATCAAATGCACTAGTAGGGAAAACAAAACATATTGAGAACAAATGTAATAAATACATTTCTTGTCTTTCAACAAATGGTTTGAAAATCAAACCATAAATGCCTTCAAAATATTTTGTTTGGAAAACATTTGTTATTATATGAAATATTTTGCATTATCGCTATTTTGTGCATCTTTCCTTTGATCTTTTTTTGTGATAATTTTTCATATCATGCTACTCGCTTGAGATGGAAAATTATCGCTAGAAACTAAGGAGCCACGTGACGTTGCTAATGAAATTGACATGAAATTGACAACGTCGTCATAGGTAGAATAGCGATAAATAGATTATCATTGGTCATCTCAACTCGATTGCTTTTCTCGCTTTCGCCGTTACCGGCTCAAGCGAGAAAATCAATCTCGTTGATATAACCAACGATAATCTCTAAATACATTATATATACGGGTTTTCGCTCATCGTAAGGCGACTGGTGCTACATCTGTATATGGTACACGTCAATTATCTCATCATAGATACCAGTTTAAAATTATGTATGTAAGACTTTCATATATCGTCAGTGCCGCTCGATTTAAAATAAAGTTAAAAAAGGCAAATATAGTGCGCAGTTGACAGCAATAAATTAATTAGCAACTCACCGACCATTAAGCAAAATAAGATCTATATTTTCTAATTCTTATTTCAAAATGAATTCAGTTCTCATCAGTTTGAACATTTCTTCTACGCTTACCCTAGCAATCTTGTTGACCATCCACATCTAAAAGGAAAAATCTGAATCATCAAACATTTGAATTTGATTCAATCCTCTCCTGAGAGATATGAGGATCAACTTCATAAGAATAAAAAAAAATGAAAACAATACATTTAAACAGTTGTTACACCGAATCTGTTGCGTTCGAAAGGCATCTCTATGTCTCTCGTCTGGAACCTAACGTTGGGCCGGCACCTCTAAATTTCTCATTCTCAGAAACGAGCATTGCGAAACATTTCTATATCTTTCGCGCTCAGAACATAATGTTGGGTAAACACCCCTTGCTCGTTTGTCCTCAAAACTGAAAGTTGGTGAAGGTACCTCAAGTTCACTCACCCTCTGAACATTGCATTGGGGAAACATTTCTAGGTATCTTGTCATCGCAAATGAACGTTCTATTGTAAAATAAAGGCAACAGTAGTATACCGCTGTTCGAAACTCATAAATCGATTGAGAAAAAAACAAATCCGGGTTACAAACTAAAACGGAGGGAAACGCATCAAACGTAAGTGCAGAACAACGACACAATAGGAACACAACATTAAAATGTAACACACAAAGAAACAAACTATAATATAACAATGGCTATTTTCCTGACTTGAAAAAAGTTCTTTAATACATAGAGAACAAATAAAAAAAAAGTAAAAGAGGCAATCTAAACTAAAATCTAGCGTTGGAAGTCAACTTTGCCTTACTTGAGTTGCAACCATAGATTTATATATAAAAAAAAATTGAACGAAAAAAATTAACGAAAACGAAATCATTATCTCAGTTCCATGCTCAGTTTTATAAAAGGGAACCTTTATTTTGCAACTGATTGGGGAACAGTAAATTTTAATTATACAATTTTAGAGTAACCTCCCCTTTATATGTTATTTTTTTTTTAAATCGGGCAAAAGTACTTTTCCTTTATAAACAATTATAAGTAATCGTAAAATGAAATCCAACAAATCCGTTCATAGAAATGATAATTTTTATTAGTAAATTTCATTTCTGCATCGATATTTGCTGATAGGAAATTGAAAATTACACCTATTGTTTTCTGCTATTATGGCGGGAAAATTACACCTATTGTTTTCTGCTATTATGGCGGAAGCCTCTTATACTACCTAAAAGAAATTATGTAGATTTTTTGCATTCATAATTGATTTAAACTTCCTTTCGTTTAATATTATTGCTTTATAAATGCTTATGATCATTTGTTGTGAATTGGGATATCGCTATAAAAGTCAAGCAGAAGGCCTACATAATTATTATTTTTTTATGCAATTTATTATGCAGAAAGGTATGATTAATTAAAGGAGTGATACACATAATTAAATTTGTATAATAGTTTGAAAGAAGTGTCAAGCTATTGATATAATTATTATTTTGGGGGGTGAAGACAATAATAATTGCTTAATTTTACATTGAAATGAGTATACGACTGTCATTTGTATACCTGTTGATATTTATGATTTATCATTTTCTGCCATAGATAAACAACAGCATAGTATTTAAGCAACATTTTCCCGTGTGAAAGTTTGTTGGAGCGTGTACGATCTAAGCGTGAAAGTCTACTACCTAAAATTAATTACCGTATAGTGTGGCTTTAATAAATTTGTCTGTATATTATGTTAACAAAAGACATCATTCCGATTTTACATATTCATTTTAACAGAAGAGCGACTTTCTGATCTGTAGTTCATCATTTGTAGTTAACTTGGATAATTTGTAGTGTTTAAACATGACCTTTCAATCGAAAATATGACGTTTTGTAAAAAAAAAAAGGTTGAAATTAATGTATTTTCTTTTGTGATGATTTACTTTCGTTCATACACACATGGCGCCATTTTATGTCTAGATGATAAACATAACTTTTATACATATGTAACTTTTTGAATAAAGATAAATAAATAAGAAATATGAATAGGAACTAAATGCAATATATCAAAGTTTCTTACAAGAACATGCAAAAAAAAACCCAAAAAAAACCCAAAACATTCTGGTATAAAAAAATCTAAACCAAAGGAATATCATTATTTTTTATATTCCATTAAAAAAAAACACCATCCTCCTCCCAAAATTGTGTGTGCATTTAGTCCAGTATGTATAGCATGTGAAACATCGCGAAACTCTTCCTTTTTCTTTTATAGGTGTGCCTATGGATGGCAAGGTGAACTTTGTGACCTATGTATTCCATATCCCGGATGTAAGCACGGATCATGTAACGGATCACCATGGCAATGCTTTTGTGATTTAAACTGGGGTGGAACTTTATGTGATCAAGGTAAACCTGAGTTTTTTTCATCCCCTATCGACGAGAGAAGAGTGGCATTTATGATTTCTGGTCTGTTCGTCTGTTCGTTCGTCCTTTCGTCCATTCGTCTGTCCGTCCGTCCGTCCGTCCGTCCATTCGTTCGTTCGTTCGTTCGTTCGTGCGTCTGTCCCCTTTCAGGTTAAAGTTATTGGTTAAGGTAGTTTTTGATAAAGTTGAAGTCCAACCAAATTGAAACTTAGTAAACAGTTTCTCCTAAAAAAAATGTTTACGGATTACAAATTCCAGACAAATTCGCTACCGCTACATTGCAAAAGTTTTCGAAGTTTTCAGCCAAAGATAATAAAGTGAAAACAATATTTGTCTGACTAACTCTATTTTTTTTGCTTTGGATTCACTAATTAATAAAATTGGAGGGACCTCGGTGGCCGAGTAGTCTAAGTAGTTACTACTGTAATCACTAGCCAGTCAACACTGAGGTTGTGAGTTCGAACCCCGCTCGTGCGGGTGCACTTGACGCCAATCTCAATTGACTAGGAATGTCAGTTTTGCTATCGAAGGTCGGTGGTTTTTCTCCGGGCACTCCGGCTTCCTCCACCAATAAAAACTGGCCGCCACGAAATAGCCTAAAAGCGTTGCTTAAAAGTGGCGTTAAAACACCGAAAATTATAAAAATAAAATCAAATTAATAAACGAAAAATGAAATTGTTTTTTTTTCAGTTTTATTTGGAAATGTCTCTAGACTCTGTTACTGAATAACGGACATTGATTGATAAACTGTGTATTACATGTTTTATGTAAACTGATGCAGTATAACTTAAGTGACTATAGGTCACCGTATGACCTTCAATAATTCTAAAAACAAAAAAATCTTAGTTTTACTTTTTTTTACCACCGCAAAATTAGTACTTCAGCATTTTACTCTTTGGGCTGTTTTCTCTCGTGGTTTTGTTTATGCCCTTAAGGTTTTCATGATCTCAAGCATATTATATTTTTGGCTCTTCAACGATATCAAAATGAAACTACAAAAAGGTTTTGTTTTACAATTTGAACTTAAGAATGACAATATATATCCTTTAATTTTATGTAAACAGTGAAACCTGACTAAACCGAATCCTGCATAACGGTTTAACAGAAAACCTGTATAAACCAAACATGTTCTTAAGCACCGTCATATCAAATTGCATGCGTTCTGAACCTGATAAAACCGAACATAGGCCAAAACCGAACAAAATCGTAAGTCCCGAAGAGGTTCGGTTTAAACAGGTTTCACTGTATTAAATGTATTTTTTTTAAAACTTCAAATCAATCACATATGTATGCGTATTTTTTGTTTATATGTTTAAAAACGAACATAAAAGCCGAGTTTGTTTTTCGTTTTCAATTTGATGAAAATTATGCTTGATAAAAATAAGGTGAAAATATGCTTCTTCTGCTTTTATATTTTTTGTTTATATGAAAACTGATTGGAAGCAAATTTACAAATATAAAAAAGAAAATGAACAAAAATCACGTAAATGTTAACATAATTATTATAAATCATAGCTACGTTTTTATTCCATTTAAAATTTGTAGACGATTTCTTGACTTGGTAATATTTATGTCTGTATTGTCTGTCTGAAGGCTATATATTTTCTATCTAAAAAATCGTGTTTGTATCTTGGTTATTGTTTAAATTTAACAACTCTTTTTTGCAAAGTAAGCATTCAAAGTCGTATATTTTGTTAATTGCCAACATGAATTTCAATAGATAAATAACAAATCGTGAAAAAAAAAAAATTATCGGAAAAACCTCGCACAAATTTAAAGCAATACAACACTGCAGATGTTATGTTTCCTATTTTACAAAATATAAATTGAAATTACTAATTTAAAAAGTAAGAAATATTACTCAGACTCAAAAACAAAAGAAGAAAAAAAACCACGATAGAAATAAGATTTTGAAAATAAAGAATGCAACAATATGAATTCTTTTGAAAACATTTTTTCAATTGTTTTGCAGACCTGAATTTCTGTGGTCTCACCATACATATAAAATGGTGAACTAACTGCATCTAGCTTCTTTTATACTGTTGCTTCAAACTATTAAATGCATTTGATATTATTCTGTGTATTCATTTTGGTTGTAGACCTAAATTTCTGTGGTCGTCACCATCCTTGTACAAATGGCGGGATTTGTTTGAATTCTGCACCAAATCAGTATGATTGTAAATGTCCTCCTGGTTATTCAGGCAATAACTGTCAAAGAAGTAAGTAAATTAAGAAGTAAGACTGTCGTACAAGTGAGAAGTTTAGCGCTATAACACCAGGTTCAATCTACCAGTATATATGCCTATACCAAGTCAGGAATATGACCGTTGTTGTCCATTCGTTTGATGTGTTTTATCATTTGAATTTGCAATGTGATTAGGATTTTCCGTTTTGAATTTTCCTCGGAGTTCAGTATTTTTGTGATTTTACTTTTTTTTAATCTTATAATAATAGAAAAGTTCTTATATGCATTTGAAGGGATTTGGAATCAGTATTTCGAATAAACATTGAAACTCACTATAATACCAGGTTTAAAATCTTAAACACTAGACGCATGTTTCTTCCCGTCTAAAAAAAAACCCTCAGTAACGATCGAAGCAAATCATACACAAACAGAATTAACTATGCACATTTAGTCTTATAGTTGCAAAAAAAGTCATTTAATTTTTAAAATAATTAGCATTAATTTTGAAATCCGCTATGTCATTAAAACACAAGTCCAGAAAAGTACCTTCTCCAAGATAAATTTAAAAAAAAGCCCACAAATACTGACAAAGTCATATGTAAGACTATACAACCGATGGCACGATTGGAATACAACTGTCATATTCCTTACATCACTTATTTACAACTCGTTTTTTTATGTTAGAATGTAGACATTTTTATAACAAAAATACATAAATCAATTTATTGATTTAAAAAAATATTGTAAAGAAAACAGCTCATGTATAATGTAGAAAACATTTCTCTACAAGTAATCACTGTTTTTAGGTTTTTTACAAAGATCGCGGCTGCTCTTGACCGACTCCACATAAAGAATGTCAGGACGGATGCACAGACAGCAAAAAACAAAACAAATCCAATTTCGAATAGAAGTTAACTGATCCCAAGTAAACGTGTTTTCTCTAGACCATGAGCCTAGCCTGTTTGCTTGCTTCATTACCCTTGTAGACGATATCAGAACAACGATAAGGGCTCGACAAATTTAAAAATAGGGAAACATAAAATTTGTTTTACAGTATGATATCAAAATCAAGAGCACAAACACATCAAACGTTGTGGTATAATCTTCATAACTAGAACAAAAGAAATATAATTAATTATCTATTATTATTATTATTTCAGCGGATTTGGCGTGTACTTCTAGTCCTTGTTTAAATGAAGCTTCTTGTGAGAATGTAAACGGCGGATTTAGATGTCATTGTCTTCCTGGCTGGTCCGGAAGTTTATGTGAAAAAAGTAAGCCCGATTACTAATATTGCAACTTCGATTACTAATATTGCAACTTCTTGTCTTGAACAGCTTATTTTAACCCGAATGTGTAAAAGTCTTTTTTTTCTGAGAATATAAGGTCTATAAGCCAAACTCTAATAGAATAAAATACCATCTTTGGAACGGTAAAAGTTTGTTTAGTAGATTCGAAATCGTTAACAATGATTCAGAAGGAGTTTAAAGTGGATTTTTGTTTTGAAATGTTTTATTTCAAAAAGTATTTATAAGTATTTCGGTTGCCCACTATGACATCTCAATGGGAAAGTGAAGATACCATGATTATTTGATTTATGTGGTTTGCTTTACATCCAGTGGCTAACATTTTATAAATGGTCAGAACGAGGACACAATTATAATAAATACAAGGTAGATCGTGTAATTGGGGTTGACTGGGATTAAGGGCAAGAAATTTGGAATGCAACTGGAAAATGATGATTAGACATTGTTATGACAAAAGTCAAGAAAAAAACCCATAAAAATCATGGAAGAATTCACAATGAGCAATCCTAGGTAATTTGAACGTAAGAAAAAATATAATTCTTTAAATGAAGTTTGTGTTTTCTATATAAAAAATATTTCTTTACAGATATAAATGAATGCCAATCTAATCCTTGTTTACACGAAGGCACGTGCGTTGATGACGTCAACGAATATCACTGCCAGTGTTTATCAGACTGGCAAGGTCCTCAATGTCAGCTGAGCAAGACTGAGTGTAGCGGAAGTCCATGCGTAAATGCTCATACTTGTGAGGATATGCTTGGAGATTATATATGTCATTGTTTGAAAGGCTGGAAAGGCAAAAACTGTGATATAAGTATGTTTGATTTTTGACAAGAAAAAAGGGAGATAACAAAAATACCAAACTCAGAAGTAAATTCTAAAGGCAATTAGCAAAATCAAAAGATTGAATAACAACTTTCATATTTCTGACTTGGTACAGGCATTTTCCTATGTAGAAAATGGTTGATTAAACCTGGTTTTATATCTAGCCAACCCTATCTCTCACTTTGACGATAGTCGCACAAAATTCCATTATATTGACAAGGATACGTGAATTAAACGAACAGACTGAACAGATGAAAGAGGGACGAAAGATACCAAAGGGACAGTCAAACTCATAAATCTAAAACAAACTGACAACGCCATGGCTAAAAAAGAAAAAGACAAACAGAAAAACAATAGTACACATGACACAACATAGAAAACTAAAGAATAAACAACACAAACCCCACCAAAAACTAGGGGTGATCTCAGGTGCTCCGGAAGGGTAAGCAGATCCTGCTCCACATGTGGCACCCGTATGAAATTATGTTATAATCTTAACCAAGAAAGTATAGTGTCTTTACAAGAAACAAAAGTTGCCTCTAATTTGTTTGAGAGTTTAGATTTTTTTGAGATGTTCATCATATACTTATTGGTGAGAAAGGGGTCATAGATATTATATTTTTTTCAAAAAAATATTGATGATTTTTTTAAACTGACCAAACATATGCAAGAAAGTCCACCGTTAAATACAAGTGCGTTTATTTCCTAGATATAATACGCTTTTGCATACAATATACCATAACCGAAAAACTGCTATATAAACAAATCGAAATAACATTTTGAAAACGTGACAAATTAAGTCAACACTACTTTACAGTTGTTCAAATATCACAAATCGATTAAGAAAACCAATCAAGGTAATATAAAAACACGTATGAATTTAAATAGGTGTGAGATCGGGCGAGTCGAAGAGGAGGTGTCTCCTGCTATGCTTGCATCATCCGCCAATTGACGCTCCGTACAAAAAGTACACACCCTTCCGGAGCACCTGAGATCACCCCAAGTTTTTGGTGGGGTTCGTGTTGCTTAGTCTTTAGTTTTCCATGGTGTGTCGTCTGTACTATTATTTGTCTGTTTGTCTTTTTATTTTTGGCCATGGCGTTGATTTCTGTCAATGAGTATGACTCTCCCTCTGGTATCTTTCGTCCCTCTTTCATTCGAAATGTTAATATTGGAAATAGGACATTATCGGTAAAATTGCAGATACGACTATTTTTAGAGATAACCCGTATCAATAATCTTGGATAGAAAAACTTAACAAATTTAGTATTCTGCACGTGCGTTTTGTCTACACAGAGCTCAGTGTTGGTCGAATTAAAATATTTGAAAACGAAAATCAATTGATTAATTGAAGAGCTTTGAAAACCAAAAATTCCGAACCAATTGTAAAAAGTGAAACACGCAACTCAAAGACACAATAACCATAGAAGGCATTTTACGGGTTTCTACAATAGACAAGAGTCTTTGCCATATGTAAAGCTCTTGTTCGGCATGCCAAGTGTTTAATATAACTTAGGATTAAATTAACAGAACTTTCCGAGAGACATAAAGACACAAACAGCATAAGTACTGATTATTGCACAACATAATTCTAACCAGAGATACAGAATAGTTGTTTGCTAAAAAAAACAAATGTAGATCTATTTTTTCAACTTCCTGTATGTGGAGTGCAAGCCTTACATGATATGAAAACGGAGATGAAAAATGACAAAACGTTTTTATTTTATAGTAATGTAATAAGAAACATTTTATTTAGTCCTGATATTTCTTTGTGATATTTTATTTTTCTAAACCCTTTTTTCTTGCTTTAGTCATGTGCTGTCTATTATATGATGTATATTTTTGTAAAATTGATTTTTTTGTCGAGTTTTTCAATACAACAATCGGTTTAATATGATGTTATTTTTATTAATTAGTGTAAAACATATTTTAAGCACGATAATTTTTGTAGATATCAACGATTGTCATTATCAGTGTCAAAATGGTGGACGTTGCATCGTAAGTAGATATTATTTGGTGAAAATAAAACCGATTGTAGGATTGTTCTTTATCTCAATACCAGGAGATGTATGGATATAGACAATGTTCATGCTTTTGGTAAGGGGAACTTTATAGAGTGCAGTGGTCTAACCTTTTTACAAACCGGCTTATGATTCTTAAATTATTTATGTTGTTTACTTGACCAAATGACTCTCGCACACATCTATATTTTGCAATATGAAAAAAAGTTTGAACTCTGTATAAATAAACTCATCATAGATACCAGGACTAAATTTTGTATACGCCAGACGCGCGTTTCGTCTTCAAAAGACTCATCAGTGACGCTCGAATCCAAAAAAGTTAAAAAAAAAAAAAAAAAAAAAAAAAAAAAAAAAAAAGCCAAATAAAGTAGAAAGTTGAAGAGCATTGAGATCCAAAATTCCTAAAAGTGTTGCCAAAGGTAATCTATGCCTGAGGTAGAAAAGCCTTATTTCAAAAAATTCAAAATTTTGTAAACAGTTAATTATACCGTGCCTAAAACTTGTAGCACGAATCGCAGAATAAACTTAAACTAAAACAACAGTAATTTAAAGATGTTCAAATTTCATGAATCGGTGTTGAGAACATACATTAAGTTAAAGAACAAAAACAAGAGGAAATCGAACAAATCATTTGACAGGTTCGAGATTTGGTGCGTCGACAGAGGTAGTTTTGTCCTACTATGAACCCTATATCCGCCATTCGAATCAACATACAAAATGTCACAAACTGTTAAAGAACACAACCAGTAAATTACATGTAATATCAAGGAGACAGAAGTTTACTGATGTTCACATCTTTTAGATAGATTAAAAAGAGACAAATCAAACTTTAAAACAAATTTGTTGGAATCGAATTGGATTGGCAAACACATATGTTCAGAGTTCAGACACATATACGTCGTAACGGTCAAATCGTTTGTGATGTTAAGGTGAGAGAGAAAATTAAGGCGCGGTATCAAGAACTTAGGATCTATAAATAGACGAAAGAAGAGTAACCAAGTCGTAAGATACCAAATACAATTAAACGCAAGTTGAAAACAAACTTACATAGATAGCGAAAGACTTAGATTTATGCCCGTGGCAGTTCTTGTATCCAGACATGCCGCTATTACTTGACAAATATGTATATTTATTACTTTCTTTTTCGCGTTTATAATAACCATGAAACAATTAAAGGTGGGATTAAATAGCAAACAGTCGTATTGAATAACTACTCGATGCATTGTTTAACGGAATAAATAATAAATAAAATTATAATGGCTCTTTGTAGGATCTTGTTGCAGATTACCATTGTTCATGTACTTCCGGTTATACTGGACGTAACTGTGAAAGTGAAATAATGGAATGTAACAGTAGCCCGTGTAAAAATAGAGCAAAATGTCATGATCAAATAGCTGGCTATAGTTGTGAATGTGTTCTTGGTTACTCGGGCTTCAACTGTGAGGTAAGTGCAAACATGTGGAAAGATCGAGACCAAGAGTTTGGGAAGTCAACATAACTTTAGAAAAACACATTATTAATGACTAAGGTTAGACTTAACACCACAAAATCATCTACGTTCAACCATACCATGCATGCAGAAGGGCAACAGTAGTTTTGATACAATAACCTATTCAGTAGGGGCACAGGTATCAATAAAAATTAAAGAACCAGGTTTAAGTGCACGCGAAAGGTTTTTGAATGATCTTCATCAACTTTGAATTCATATCAGTTGTTGATTTGAATCATTACTAGTCTAAGTCGGAAAAGAAGTTTCCAAATAAAATCATCATATATACCAGGATTGAAATTTTGTATTTGCGCCAGACGTGAGTTTAGTCTAAAACAAGAATGTGTCCATAGTACACGGATGCCCCACTCGCACTATCATTTTCTATGTTCAGTGGACCGTGAAAATTGGGGTTACACCTTTAATTTGGAATTAAAATTAGAAAAATCATATCATAGGGAACATGTGTACTAAGTTTCAAGTTGATGTAACTTTAACTTCATCAAAAACTACCTTGACCAAAAACTTTAACCTGAACTTCGCACTATCATTTTCTATGTTCAGTGGACCACGAAATTGGGGTCAAAACTATAATTTGGCATTAAAATTAGAAAGATCATATCATGGGGAACATGTGTACTAAGTTTCAAGTTGATGTAACTTTAACTTCATCAAAAACTACCTTGACCAAAAACTTTAACCTGAACTTCGCACTATCATTTTCTATGTTCAGTGGACCACGAAATTGGGGTCAAAACTATAATTTGGCATTAAAATTAGAAAGATCATATCATGGGGAACATGTGTACTAAGTTTCAAGTTGATGTAACTTTAACTTCATCAAAAACTACCTTGACAAAAAACTTTAACCTGAACTTCGCACTATCATTTTCTATGTTCAGTGGACCACGAAATTGGGGTCAAAACTATAACTTGGCATTCAAATAGAAAGATCATATCATGGGGAACATGTGTACTAAGTTTCAAGTTGATTGGACTTCAACTTCTTCAAAAACTACCTTGATCAAAAACTTTTACCTGAAGCGAACGGACGCACAGACGGACGGACGAACGGACGCACAGACGGACGGACGAACGAACGAACAGAGGCACAGACCAGAAAACATAATGCCCCTCTACTATCGTAGGTGGGGCATAAAAAAAGCCAATAAAAAGTATGAAGTTGAAGATCATTGAGGACCAACAATTTCTAAAAGTTCTGCCAAATACAGCTGAGGTAATCTATTCCTGAGGTAGAGAGGCCTTAGTATTTAAAGAAATCAAAGTTTTGGAAACATTCAATATATAATTATGACCATATCAATGATAATTCATGTCAACACAGAACCACTCTGAACTACTAGTAACGATTTGTGAAAGTAGATAACAACCATCGTCGTCCCGCTTTTAATTTGTTTCATCTTTGTTCTTTTTTAATTCAGATTGACATTGACCCATGCTTTCCTAATCCATGTAGAAATGGTGCTAGTTGTTTTAACGTCCAGGATGACTTTTACTGTCATTGTACTAAAGACAGGAAAGGGAGATATTGTGATGAAATCAAAACAACATGTGATTCGGATACATGTCAAGGTATGAAACATTACTGTTCTGTTCTGGAGGCAGATAATACCCAAGGGAAATCTAAAATCAAACGTCAAAGAGATACAGACAAAATCACGGTAAAATCTAAACTCAAGAGTCAAAGAGATACAGACGAAATCACGGCAAAATCTAAACTCAAAAGTCAAAGAGATACAGACAAAATCACGGTAAAATCTAAACTCAAGAGTCAAAGAGATACAGACGAAATCACGGCAAAATCTAAACTCAAAAGTCAAAGAGATACAGACAAAATCAAGACAAAATCTAAACTCAAAAGTCAGAGAGATACAGACAAAATCACGGCAAAATCTAAACTCATACGTTAAAAAGATACAGACAAAATCACGGCAAAATCTAAACTCAAAAGTCAAAGAGATACAGACAAAATCACGGCAAAAAAAACTCAACCCGACAGTCTACAAAACACTTCATTAAAAACCAATGCCCTAGCAACATAAATACTACCTCAATTTGGGTGTAATCTAATGATTTCCAGCTGCATTCTTGCTCCACACATTACATCCGTCGTGTTTCCCAAGAGAGAACGTTGATATATGAAATGGGATGATTAGGCATTGAAAAATAGTGGATTGATAGTACCAAGTTCGAAAATCTTTGTTGCTGCTAATGTGAGAAATTTTTAAATTCAAACGCATTATTCAAGAGTAGGGATCACCTAGGCTGTCACCCGTAAAACAAAAGAGACATTAAAAGATAAAAGAAGACCAAGCACGACCCGGAGAACTAGAGGAAGTTTAACATGAACCTCTTTTTCTCAAAACTTGGGTTCAACCCAGGTGCTGTGAAATCGTAAGCAGATTTTGCTTCTTGTATATCACCCACTGTATTGATAAGTATACGTTTGTGTTATAGTTTATTCGGTAATATCAAAGTTGAGGAAGAGAGGACAACTAGAGTTTGACAACGACAATTTTAACATATACATATATTTCATGGCTGTCAGACACAATGCACTCGAAACGCTAGCACATCGGGCGAACCAATATATCGCTTGGTATCTTTGATGAGTTTATTTTTCAGTCGACATATATGGTTAATCCCACTTTTATCTTTTAGTATCTTTTATTGATGTTAAAAACGCTTGCATATCAGATGTAAAGATATTATTATGTGTACAAATAAAGGCAACAGTAGTATACCGCTGTTCGAAAGTCATAAATCGATTGAGAGAAAACAAATCCGGGTTACAAAATAAAACTGAGGGAATAAGAGGAGAACTGAGACACAACAGAAACACTGAAGTGCAACAACAAAAAAGACAATGCATCACACACTATAAGATAACAACTGCCATGGCGTCCGTAGCATATTCGAAGGAATGATTTCAACTTCACCATTTAGAACATTTGGTTTAAAAGCTTCCTTTGGAGCAGTATACTTCTATAATGAAACGAATGATAAAAAACGCAAGCCCAGAAATATCGTATCAAATGTGAGAAAAATATTCCATTTGCAGGCGCTGTTGAAATGTTGCTACATCGAAATGGAAAGTTCACTATGGGAATATGAAATTATCTCTTTTGTTGTAAAGATTTGTTGTCAAACCGACCCTCATTGTCAACTATTTCTAGATGATTGTCAAGATATGAGTCGGACTTATTGTAGGTTTCTAATTCACCTTTAGTATCTTCCTAATGTTTTCAACAGGAATACTATTTGTAATTAAGATATATATGGCAAAGAAAAACGCTTTAGGCAATGTCTATGTTCTGTGGTAGTTCATGCAAATTTTCCTAATTATATCTTTTAATCAGTTTTATTTTATTAAAGGTACAGTCAGATATTGAGACTTTTATGTCTTTCACAGTGACGCGTATTTAGAGAAAACGAATTTCTTCATAATACTATTTTTGTGTCCATTGTATTATTTCTGACATTTATACAATAGATAAAAATGACTGTTACCCTAATCCATGTAGAAATAGAGGATCTTGTTTGGATCTGGTAGCTGATTTCATTTGCCAATGTCCAAACAGTTTGAAAACCAAAACGACAATGCATCACACACTGAAACGAACTATGAGATAAAAACTGCCATTTTCCAGGACATTTTAAGAAAATAATGGTGGGTTGAACCTGGTTTTGCGGCTAGCCAAACCTCGCGCTTTTATGTCAGTGTTAAATAAAACACTCAAACGATAACACTACATGACAGGACTACAGTACAAATATAAACAAGCACATTACGGAAAGAGAAATACAATAAAAAAAAATTAATTTCAAATCTATACCTACTTTAATTAAAAAAAAATTGTTGTTGTAGTGATTGACAGCTGTACAATAGCTTTACCAAATAACAACTCAATAGGAGGAGTACAGCTGATCTCATCAAATGTTTGTGGAAAGCACGGGATCTGTATAAGTAGACCTGGCGGCCAGTATAGTTGTGTTTGTGATACAGGGTTTACTGGAGCATATTGCCATGAAAGTAAATACAAAATACTCTTTTAACGTTCTTTTAGATTTTTAGCAATACGCTTTATATGAATTCTAGAAACTTTTGGTCCTCAATGCTCTTCAATTTCGTACTTTATTTGTCTTTATAACATTTTTTAATTCGAGCGTCACTGATGAGTCTTTTATAGACCAAACGCGCGTTTGGCGCAAATACCATATTTAATCTTAGTATCTATGTTGAGTTTAATTATAAAAAATATTCATTCTGAAAATCAAATCCAAAGATTATTTATGATTTTTTTAGTAGACACTTGAAATCCCAAGCGATTGGTGAACTTTGCACATAATTTGTTTGAAAGCAACTTGAAATATTTTTTTTTAAATGTATGGCTCTAGTGCTTCTAACTACGGCAGACTTTTATGCTTTGATCGTTTATTTCATTTATAACATACTGAAACGTCAATCCAAATTACATTTAGCCAGAAATTAACAAATAACAATGCATGTCCTCGATAATGTATATAAGATTTTCGTGTGTATTTCAGTGTAGACGACATCCAATTAACTTTCGAGATGATCTCCGTAATATTCCGATGGTCACTCAACCTTGTATAAGCATGAACTAAAAATACAAATAGATCGGCGAACTCGTGCAATTAGATTGTTCTAGGTCTGTTTGATTTTATGTGCTATGTTAAAACTAAAATAAAATCTCATTTTTACCTGTATAGGAATTCGTTTTGGTAGATCGAGTCAATCAATAAATTGTGTAACCTTTGTTTCACTTTTAATGTTGACATTCTTTTTTCAATGGCTGAACACGAATTATTCATGAATAACCAATCTAGAGCTAATGGGTTGAATTGAAGGTCACAATTCAACAGAGATGTTTTTTTGCTCATGTAGACGATACTGAACTGAATTGACTGATAAAAGCAAATTATCATTTTATTATTTCACTTTTATTAATGATTGAACCAAACAAAACCACATTCTATTATATTTTCATAATTTGCAGCTAGAGCCCCCTTTTAACGGACAAAAGTCCTCTTTTAAAACGAATTCATATGTTTTGTCAACCGATCACTTCATTTATCAAAAAAATGTTGGCAGTTTTTTTAATAATTACTTTATTATGCTTTGCATTTCTCAAGAGAAATTGTGTAAGTTCTAAGTTGTATCACAACCATTTATCTCATTTTCAGATATCAACGACTGCCTCAGTAATCCATGTCAGAACTCAGGCACTTGTGTAGATATGGTTAACTCATTTCAATGTATATGTAAAGAGGGATACGAAGGCCTACTGTGTAACAACAGTAAGTTATACATGTTTTAATTATATTTTGAGAACTATCCATTGATTAAGGTTGAGTTGTTCTTGTTCAGAAATATGGTCTGACCGAAAACTTCAGACCAAAGTCTGTTTCTAAGTTTTGTTACAAGTCTTGTGCATTAGAAAATAGATGGAATAGACTATGATGGTACTTCTAGAACACGTTTTGCGATTATAGATAATCCTAAGACTAAATTATAACACATACAAGGCTCATGATAAACGTTTTTGTCTTATGAATACTATGTTTTATTAGTATCAGAAGTATATTTCAAAGGGAACTAACTTGAAGTAAAATGGTAGGAGAAATATATCCCAGGAGTACATTACCTTACCCGTATTTGGCACAACTTTTTGGAATTTTGGGTCCTCAATGCCCTTCAACTTTGTATTTGTTTGGTTTTTTAACAGTTATGATATGAGCGTCACTGATGAGTCTTATGTAGACGAAACGCGCGTCTGGCGTATTAAATTATAATTCTGGTACCTTTGATAACTATTTACACCACTGGGTCGATGACACTGCTGGTGGAAGTTTCGTCACCGAGGGTATATCCAGCCCAGTAGTCAGCACTTCGGTGTTGACATGAATATCAATTATGTCATTTTTATAAATTTCCTGTTTACAAAACTTTGATTTTTTTTGAAAAACTAAGGATTTTCTTATTCCAGGAGTAGATTACCTTACCTGTATTTGGCACAACTTTTTGGAATTTTGGGTCATCAATGCTCTTCAACTTTGTATTTGTTTGTTTTTTTAACAGTTTTGATCTGAGCATCACTGATGAGTCTTATGTAGACGAAACGCGCGTCTGGCGTATTAAATTATAATCCCGGTACTTTTGATAACTAACTACTGAATATGACAACCATTCTAGTAGCAAGTTCATCGATCACAACATTTTTCATTTGTTACATTGATATTGTGTTTTTTTAACAGTTTATGTTATGTAATTGTATTTAAATTAAAGTAGGAAGACACTATCGGCGTCTAGTCCATACGCACCTATAGATATAGGAAGATGTGGCGTGAGTGCCAATGAGACAACTCTCTTTCTGAATATGACAACCATCCTAGTAGCAAGTGCATCGATCACGACATTTTTCATTTGTTACATTGCTATTGTGTTTTTTAACAGTTTATGTTATGTAATTGTATTTAAATTGAAGTAGGAAGAAACTATCGGCGTCTAGTCCATACGCACCTATAGATATAGGAAGATGTGGTGTGAGTGCCAATGAGACAGCTCTCTATCCAAATAACAATTTACAAAAGTAAACCATTATAGGTCAATGTACGGCCTTCAACACGGAGCATTGGCTAACACTGAACAATGAGCTATAAAGGGCCCCAAAATTTCTAGTGTAAAACCCTTCAAACGGGAAAAAAAACGGTCTAATCTATATAAAAAATGTCTGTCTATATCTTTGACCTTCCATTAACATCATGTAGTATATGTATTGTTGAATATGACTATTTGCAAGTTTAGTTTTGATAACCATCCTAGTACTAAGTGCATCTATACTGGTGTTATTGAAGTGGTACTTCATTATTATTTTGAATGTTTGCTAAATACATGTAATTTTGGAGAGGCGAAAGGACATTCAAACTCCTAAGTCGAAAATAAACTGAACTCTCCATAGCAAAAACGTAAAAGACCAACAGACAAACAACAGTATACAAAATACAACAAATACCCTAAAGACTGATCAAACCCCGTTTCACATGTGACACTCTGCTGATATCAGTTCAAACTTACTGGTACTTCTATTTTCGTCGGTCATATTCGAATGAAAAAAGAAGGAAAAAATTGTGGAAACAACGATTGGAACATATCCGTCTCCATTTGTGAAACAGATATAAAAAAAACGGCCAACTAACTCGAGATGGCGTCCGTAATTTTCGAAATGATGATTTCAACTTTATCATTGAAAACTACCGGTTTAATAGCTTCCTTTGAAGCAGAAACAAGATAAGAATGATAGGAAACACGAGCCCTGATATATCGTATCAATTGTGAGATATATACTCCATTTACAGGGGCTTCTGGAATGTTGCTACATCAAAATGTAAAGTTCACCATAGGAAGATGTTTTGTTGCAAAGTTTTGTTTTCAACCGACTCTTATCGTCAACTATTTCTAGATGTTTGTCAAGATATGAGTCGGACTTATCGTAGGTTTCATTTTTGGTATCTTCCTAATGTTTTCAACAGGAATACTATTTGTAATTAAAAAGTAAAATCACAAAAATACTGAACTTAGAGGAAGATCAATTGGGAAAGTCCATAATCACATGGCAAAATCAAATAACAAAACGCATCAAAAACGAATGCAAAAAACATCTAGACGGCTCCTATGTTTTGTGGTAACAAACATATGTTACTAATTCTATCTTTTTATCGGCGTTGTGTTATCAAAAGTAGTCAGATTTTAATACCAAGCACAAGCCCAAACTAACAGTCTTATCTAGCAAAGTCTTTCAAGAGATTACGAATAAAAATCAAACCATTGCATCTTATTTCCATTTTCGAGGGATTTTAAAGACAATATTATAATTTGTCGTAGCGGTTAAAGAGATAGAATTAACATTTGTCTCATATTAAAAAAACGGCCTATGTGATTTTTTTAAAAATATTTATGTCTTTCACAGGGACACGTATTTAGAGAACACGATTTTCTTCACAATGCTGTTTTTGTGTTCATTGTATTATATCTTACATTTATTCAATAGACAAAAATGACTGTTACCCTAATCCATGTAGAAATAGAGGATCTTGTTTGGATTTGGTAGCTGATTTTATTTGCCAATGTACGAACAGTTGGAAAGGGAAGACATGTGCCCTGAGTAAGTATTTTGGTCAAGTTTAGTGATATTGTGCAGTTTGAATAAAATATATGATATATTCGTAAATGCGAAAAACAATGCTACGAAATAAAACATCTTAAAAAGACATCAGAATACAATCTTAACTTACATTTTTTAACATAAGTGCAACTGTTTCCTTTTAATAGTTTGGTAGACTTGTGCTCTATATAATGTTATGCTCAAAAGAGATATTCATATAAGCAATGATCGATCGAATGAAAGCGTAACAATCGGGAGAGCGTTCATAATGTATGTTATGTAAGTAACATACATTCGATTAAACAGATTCATTTTAAGGAAATATTTTACATATGCATTTCGTTTGTATGTTTTCCTTTTTTTCTTTTGTTTATCATCAATAAGGAGCGGTAAACTTATTGGAAGTTCATTTGAATATAATTGTGACTAACATTAAGATTATTCGCCTTTGAATCATTTATTGCATGCTAAGCAACAAAAGAGACGCAGGCGAGTTATAGTGATATTGATTATGAAAAGACAAATATCTCTTTTAGTTTTTGTTAAATGCAAGCATAAGTATTTTAGAAAGCAAATTATAATCATATATTATAGACAAAGTTATATTGGTTGCCCGAGTCACAATCCTTATCTCAGCGTGTTTAAATTAGGATCCTTTTATTGTCATTATTAACAAGATTGAAAATTGGATAAAATTAATGATGTATACTTTTTCTAAATGCTAAATGATGAATACGTCTCAGGATCTGGTGACCCTTCCAGAGCATGTAAATTAAGTCCCGTTTTCAATTTGTTTGGTTAGGGTTAGTGTTGCTCAGTCTGTGAGTTTCCGTATGGTGTAATGCGGACTTGTTTTAATTTCTTTATTCTCTTACAGGGGACTCACATTGTGATAATTCCACATGTCTTAACAAAGGAAAATGTATTGACTTGGAAACAACTTTTACCTGCCAGTGTCCGGATATTTATGAAGGAAACACTTGTCAAATTCGTAAGAAACTTCTTTTTGATATACATTGAAAGTTTAAATACAGTAAAAAATGAAAATAGTTTCTTCATTGATAGATATTTATTTGACCTTAAATAGAAATACTTCAATATCATTTTTACAAAATTCAGGAAGTTTTCCAGTTTGATATGTTTATTTATTTACAAATTACAAGAACTCCCTCGTATTAAAATTTTCAAACACTTAAGAAATACTCCACTTCTATTTCAGAGAATACTAATATGTATAGTTGATTAAAGAAGCTGTTATCAATGTAGTCTTTATCTTTATCAGGGGCACACTTTGGTTGGGTTTTTTTTGCAATAGAAATGAATAAGCCGTACATTGAACTGGAATGGTTTACTTTTATAAATTGTTATTTGAATGGAGAGTTGTCTCATTTGCACTCGCACCACATCTTCCTATATCTAATGAAATACAAATTTGACGAATGATTAATATTTTTAATTTTATATTGTATATGTAGGATCGATTAATGCATGTGATAATTTACCATGCAGAAACCATGGAACATGTGTGAACAGTGGAGATACTTTTACTTGTTTATGTAAGGAAGGATTCGAAGGATCTATGTGTGAAATCAACATTAACGATTGCAATCCATTCCCATGGTGAGTTAAGAGATTACAAAATTTGCAAAAACATCAACAGAAACAAGCAAAAATTAAAAAATAATGATTAATAAGAAATCTTTTAACTTTCAAACCAGTACTAGTATTTGTTAAAGAATATTACTGCAATTTGCGATTGCCAAATGTCTTCTTCCGTTTATATAATGCATTAATGCTGCAAAGAGAAGATTACCTGTTTGGGCATTTCTGTGTGTAACCAGTAATAAAGTAAAAAAATAAGGCGGATGTGTCATACTCATAACAATGTTCACGTGACGTTACAAAGAAAAAAAAATGAAAAACGCGATTGTGGTCAAAGAAGACTTAAAAGTCGGCAGTCCGAATCAAACACGAAATTGAAGAGTTTTTCAAGCCATCAATGCATCCCATGTCAACATAAAGAGCTGACTGCTGAGAAGTTGATAACCCAAAACACGAAAGGTTTGATAGTATTATCATCGACTAAATGGTTGTAAAAACTCATTAAAGATAGCAGGGTAAAATTTAATACGTAGCATCGCTAGGAGCTATGTGACGAAAAGGGACATCAAACGACCAAAATTCAATTTCAACTGTGCCTGTGAAGCTGAAATCTCGTTTTCCAAGTAATTTTTGATTTCTCAACGTTTAATTTTGTAAGCATACGCAATGCATCAAGCCAGTACTCAAAAACTCTCTCATGGTAAAAATATGCTGATTCTCAAAGTACTGAAAAAGTGGTAACTGTTATGTCATTCATAGTTCTATTTAAAGATTTGGTTATTTCCTTATTTTCTTGCTTACTTACTTGCTGATTTCTTATTTGTACATTTGAAGTTATAATGGTGGTCGATGTATTGATGGTGAAAACTGGTATATTTGTGAGTGTGCAAACGGCTTTGCTGGACCCGACTGCAGAGTCAGTAAGTGTTCAAAAACTTTGCACCTTATTCCATTAGCCATAAAGAAAAATAACCTTATTTTAACTGTGCTATTTTGAGGCAAATACTCATTTGAGACACATTTCGAATTCAATGGTTATTTAAGTTATAAGACTCAATCTATAGAATAATGCTCAACATTTAAACAAAGACATTGATACTAAAGAATGTACAAATGTATTATAAATAAAGGCAACACTAGTATATCGCTGTTTAATAGTCATAAATAGACCAAACGCAAACTAAGGAAAACACATAAGTCGTAAAGGAGCAACCCTGATGTGTCGGTAAAAATAACAAAGATCAGCAAAACAATATATATTGTACGCATGATTGAGCAACACGAACCAACCTAAAAAAACGGTGATGAGTTCAATAACTGCGAAGTAGTCAAGTCTTCCTGCCAGATAGTGAAATCGTCAGTGCGGTTCCTGTTACAATATTAAAATATTCAACCTTTGATTCATAGTTAAAGGAACTTTAAAATATCTTCAATATTATTATTACGTTCAGAATATATAACGGCAACTATTTTATCTATGAATTATTGAACTTTTGCTATCTAACAGATATGGCAATATACGTATATTATCTTAACCATGTTAACAACGTACTTTACTTGAATACATGAAAGAGATTATAAATATGCATTTTCAGCATCAAATTCTTGTCTCGTGAGTGAAAACAAAGATTAGAAATAACTTCTCCTTCTCAAAAAACCGTGTCAGATTATTCTAAATTGTAAAACGATTGTATATTATATCCTGATATGAAGCTTTCTTTGATAAGTCATTGTTCTTGCAGTGCCTCGGGAAAACACATGCCATGATATGAACTATTCTCGCTTCTTCTTTTTTTTAGACATAAATGAATGCATATCGGATCCATGTACATTTGGCAGTACATGTGTTGATGGTATAGGATCTTTTAAATGTATATGTCCACCTGGTAGAACTGGAACATTATGTGCGGAGGTGGCGGGAAAAACGCCTTCACCATTGTCTTGTCTGTTTAATAGACGCACATATCCTGATAAATTAAAATGGGAGCATGAATGTAATTCTTGTAGCTGCGAAAACGGTGTAGTTACTTGTAGCCAGGTAAGAGCAGATCTTCTTTTCTGTTAGTAGACGCACATTTCATGATAAATTAAAATGGGAGCATGAATGTAATTCTTGTAGCTGCGAAAACGGAGTAGTTACTTGTAGCCAGGTAATAGCGTAACTTATTTTATTCGCTATAACTTATTAACCTAATTTTCTTAGAACAGAATTGTACTTCTTATTATTTATTATAATTATTGGGAAAACTGTAAAAATATAGGATTATATGAGATGTGGTGTAAATGCCGATGAGACACCTATTTAATAGAGCCCAAAAGACGTCGATGTAAGCTATTATATGTCAACGTATGGTCTCTTTAGTAAACAATTATGCCTTTTTCTATTGAGAAGTCTGGTCATTCTATTTCAGTAAGAAATATGACCCTTTGAGTTTCAATTTTTTACAACAAATGTTTGCACTAGCTATTTTATGTATCATAAACCTAAACGCCCTTAACGCATAAGGTTATTAGAATCCTATCATTTCAATATGAATTGAATATAACAGGCAATTTCGTTAGTTACACCAAATATAAATGTTTACGTCAAAGTACTATTATCAAACATCAGAAAAATAAAGGAAACAGTAGTATACAGGTGATCAAAATTCATAAATTGAATGAGCGAAAACAAGTCTGGGTTAAAAAGTAAAACTGAGGGAAACACAATAAACTGTAAGAGGAAAACAGAGAAACAACAGGAACACTGAAGTGCAAAAAGAGAAACAAAAGCCAACATACATAAAAACGAAATATTTGATAACAAATTCCATATCTTGACTAGGTACAGAACATATACAATCGAATTAAACAGGCAGACAAAACGTTCTTAAATCAAAATGATCTATACCTGTAAATATCTGATATAATTGTCCAAGTTGAATCCATTTTGAAAACATAAAGCGTTGACTTAGAATATTGTCCTTGTTTTACAGTTTTAATCTATTATGTAAATACTAAAGCGTTATTGCTATTTTGTTTCAGATTTGGTGTGGACCATCGAACTGTCTCAATAATTCGAGATACGTAGGAAATGTTTTAGTATGCTCTGAAGGTCAGACTTGTGTTATACAGACAGATAAAATATGTTTTACTCCGCCGTGTGTTCCTTGGGGTCATTGTGAAGAACTCAGGGAAAACAAAGACACCATTCCTTATCATGTGGATTCAAATTGTGAATCGAACAGTCCTCAACTATCTAATAATTGTGCCAAGATTTCTTTGATATTTGACAAATCAAAAACGCCAGCGGTGAGTTCACCTAAAAAATCATTTCATATTCTTCTCTTCTCTATTTCTTTATACAGACTGTATTAACTCAGTTCAATATGTCCTTAGTAGCTTGTACAATATTTTAGGCTGAAAAAAGAAAGAGACGATACAGAGACGGCAATCCTGATGTCAAATAGAAAGAGACATCACTAAGTACAACAACAAAAAACAATCGACGCAGAGACATATAACAGTAAAATTCATACAAAATAAATATCCGCAAAACGAATCCAATAAAAAGTGGCGAGCTCAGGTGCTCCGGAAGGACACTAGTTTCTGCCAGACTAATGACGAGTTTCTCAGCTGAGGAAAGATTAATAGTTCCTTTACAATTGAAGACGAGTTACCGCTAAAGATCCAATATAACGTTTCGATGTTGCATAAAAACAATTTAAGATATGCGAAAAACCGTAAAAAGATATTAAAATAATATATTTTTGGCAACTTTGATTTTTTCCTCACTTGTATGCAATCATGTTCTTAAGGGGTGATGTCTAAATCCCAGTTTTGTATTTTAATCATACCTGTATTTGTATTGCAGGGAGTATCTGTTGAAACAATTTGTAATACAATTCGAAGGTTACCTGTGCTTAAGACATTGTCTAATGACCAACATGTATATGTTGTCTGTAATTTACATAAAGTACGTCTTAACGCAGTAGATATATTTTTGGTAAGTTTTTCACATCGGTTTTAATTCAAGCATATACTTCTGTTAAAATCTACTTGCAATACTTAAAATTGAGAATGGAAATGGGAAATGTGTCAAAGAGACAACAACCCGACCATAGAACAGACAACAGCAGAAGGTCACCAACAGGTCTTCAATGCAGCGAGAAATTCCCGCAGCCGGAGGCGTCCTTCAGCTGGCCCCTAAACATATATATATATACTAGTTCAGTGATAATGAACGCCATACTAAACTTCAAATTGTACACAAGAAACTAAAATTAAAAATAATACAAGACTAACAAAAGCTAGAGGCTCCTGACTTGGGACAGGCGCAAACATGCGGCGGGGTTTAACATGTTTATGAGATCTCAACCCTCCCCCTATACCTCTAGCCAATGTAGAAAAGTAAACGCATAACAATACGCACATTAAAATTCAGTTCGAGAGAAGTCCGAGTCTGATGTAACAAAAGAAAATAAATAAAATGACAATAATACATAAATAACAACAGACTACTAGCAGATAACTCACATTCCAGCTCCAGACTTCAATTAAACTGATCGAAAGAATATGTCTTCATCAAATGAATTACCATCACAGTTTTTAATGTGAAAACAATGCATTACAGAAAAAAAAATGGCTGCTCTTAAACGAACAACAAAACAAAATAATACTACTTATAATACACGATGGTCTCGAAGCATAGATTATGGGTATTGACGTTGTTTATCATCTTAATAAAGTGTTATAATATTCTTTTATTTGTCTTTATGAATATTACTTTTACTGTTTAGTCTGTTTTTGGTGATATCCATTTGACTAGAATTCGTTCCTTACCTGTACATCCCGTCAGTGTGTTATCGTGCTATGGTTAAAATTTTGTTTTGTTTTGTTTTCTTAAAGCTAATGTGCTTTGTCTATATTCCGTTTTGTGTTTCGTTTTTACATAAGACGTGGCTCTGTACTTTTCTTCTTTTTTTTTAAATTTTGCATATGTATTTGTCTATAAGTCTTTTTGTGTTTCTTTGTTACATTTTTGTTTGTTTTTATAGTGATTAAAATTATAACACAATGTTGACTGATGTTCCCCTATTTGTATCATTTTACCTAGTGTTTCTGTTTTTGTTCAAACATAGTTCCCAGTATGATGCAATTTTATGCGACTGTCATACAATTTAGAGTTATAGTCCGCAAATTTCCTACATAAGAAAATGCTTTAACTGAGTCAGGAATATGTCAGTTGTCGTCAATTCGTTTGATGTGTAAACTTGAGCCTTTGATTGTATCATCTGATAATGTCATTTGAATTTTCCTCGGAGTTCAGTATTTTTGTAAATTTACTTTTTACAACGACGCTGATTTGCTGGCTCCTAGCTTGTGAATCTGTTGGGGCTAAACATGTTTGTGAAAGCTAAACACTTTTACAACCTGCAGGTCGGTAAACATTAGAACAAACTATAAAAATCAGTTGCGTATAGCTCGTCATGAGAAAATATTCGCTATTCTTTATTTGATAGTTCGGAATTTTTGTAATATACATGTGTATGTCACTTAAAAACTATTACTAAATGATTCGGAAATTGTATAAAACCCTGTATGTCTGTAAAGTTCATTTCTACTTATACAATATTTCAGTCAGTGGAAGCTACTAAGTCAAACAATCAGATAGATGCCACACTTAAAACAGCTATCGACAACATAACTCAAGTCATTAGTCATAAGCAGACAGGAAGTAGTGCTCTGGCAGCTGTAGTAGAAGTAGAGGTGTTGATGACAATGTCTGACAACACACTAACTATGGGTATCATCAACTTTTAATTATTAGAATATAAAATAATGCAAAGGATACGTGTTTCTGTGTAATTATGACGCTATTCATTGATGTGGTCATAATTATGAATTAACTGTTTATTAACTTTGAAAGTTTTAAAAAACTAAAGACTTTTACGCCAGAATTGATTACCTGAGCTGTATTTGACAAAACTTTTCCTGAAGTTTGGATTCTTAATGCTCTTCAACTTTGTATTTTATTTGCCCTTTTTGCCCTTTTTGATTCGAGCGTCACTGATGAGTCTTTTGATGACGAAAAGTGCATCTGGCGTACAAATTTAATGCTGGTATCTTTGATGAGTGTATAAATTTACAGACATGATGAAGTACAATATCGATCAAATTCACCAAAGAAACAAACCAAGCTTATAACTAGGTATGTCAGACGCGTGTGTCGTCTACATTAGACTACTCAGTGACTCGCAGTTCAAAATAGTTGGAAGGTCAATCAAAAAGGAAGCTGAGGAGCGTCGAAAAGTTGCCCAAATACGGCTAAAGTCATTTATGTCGGGGGAATAAATCCGTAGGACATTCTTTTTTCCTGTATGATATACATTTAGCTGTTGGTTAAACTTTTTTGCTGTTTCAGTGTTTGAAATGCATCGTATCCCTTTACCACGACAACTCCTTTTACTTGTGGGTGTGGTTGCATATTTAATCTAGCGAATATTGGAATGATTTAAATTAAATATAAAGTTTTAATTCTAAATGCACAAGATTATGTTTTGGGACTTAAACCGTTAGACGAAATAAACGCAGATGATTTTGGTAGTTGAGACAATGTTCTAATGGCTTGAATTCTCTCAAACGTTTTTATATTTTTGGCTTTCAATAATTTTAGCGAATCAGATAGAGGTTATTTTACGATAACACAAATAACACATTTAACTGTTAAAAATTCTAACAATAATAACCTTTTTTAAACTAACATCTTATATTTGTACTCGTAATCAAGATGTATTTACATTTTATCTTTCAGAATCAGTTTACCTCATTCCAGTAATTTGTTCAGCGATTGGTGTTCTTGGCATAGTGATCATTGCTCTATTAGTTGTGTTTCATGTACGACAAAAGAGACGATTTGAAAGATCAAATGCACATGCTGAGTATATTGAACAAAGAACAAACAATGAAAACGAAGAAAATTTAAGACGATATAAGAATCCATTATTCTCAGAAACTAATAAAGGTGCTGAACACAAAAAAACGAAGTTAGAGAAAGAGTTAGATAAAATTGAAAAAAGTCCCATGCAAATCATATCAAAGTCCGATTCCATTAACGAATCATCAACAGTGTCTCCTCCAAAAACAAAGGTCAAAGACATTAACATAGAACTTTCAAAATCAAGGGCGAAAGCGGCGGAAAGACAAAAGGAGCTAATTGATATTTCAAAGACAGTGGGAGTTGATATGGAAAGCGAAGTCATGGTTTAGTTTTGTACTCTGTATACATGTTTTAAGGTCTTGGAGTAATGTTGGCCTTGGTTAGTTTTTATACCCCCGCTTTAAAAAAAAAGGGGGGGTATACTGTTTTACCTCTGTCTGTACTTCCGTCAGTCCGTCAGTCCGTCCGTCCCATGAATAATTTTCGTCGCATTTTTCTCAGGAATTACAATACAAGGATTTCTGAAATTTGGTTTCAGGGTTTATCTAAGTCAGCTATACCGTGTGATGCGTTTTCAGATTGATCACTCGACAACTTCCTGTTTACCGAACACTTGTATGATTTTACACATGATAGCCAAGTTGAAAATTTTCGTCACATTTTTCTCAGGAACTACAATACAATAATTTCTAAAATTTGGTTTCAGGATTTATATAAGTTAGCTATACTGTGTGATGCGTTTTCAGATTCATCACTCGACAACTTCCTGTTTACCGAACACTTGCATATTTTTATACTATTAATATTATCCACTTGCGGCGGGGGTATCATCAGTGAGCAGTAGCTCGCAGTTTTACTTGTTGATTTTGGTTTTAAAAGAATGAATGAATTGTGTTTTATATTTGTTGTAAAATGAGAGTGTATGATACACTTGATACTATGGACTCATTGATGTACCTCTGATATTTGATAGACATAACAAGGCATGAATGACATGCACAAGGCATGCATTTTAATTACTATAATTACAAATGTATTTCATATTATCTCTTTTTCCTTTACATTCTTGCATACGAGATGGTCAAACAGTGAACTACTGATAATACAAGGTTCATACTTTAGTTAATGATGTTGCGATCCTGATTTACTTCTAGAACTTATCGTAAATAAATTTCACATCTCAATCGACAATTTATTTGTTACCCTTTTTAAAGCAAAATGTGAATTGAACTATTTCTTTTTACCATCAAATATGAGCTTATTAACTGAATTTTGTATTTGACATATATGCACTATTACCAATCGAACAAATTACTGTATTACTTGTGGGTATTTGTTGTGAAATAATATTCATACCCAAGAAAATCGTGCTATTAATCGCCACTATTGTATATTTACGTCTGATTTTTCCAAATAAAGAAAGCATTTCAATGAAACATGAGAAGAATTGTCACAAGACTTCTGAAGTGTAGGACTGTTAATGTTAAAAATAATGACAATAAGAATGATGTCTGTTGTAATTAAATTGCAGCTATGCTATATCTAGAGTATTTGAACGTTTTTCTGTAGAAGGCTAATGAGGTCTTACCGCTGCTTGTTAAGAATATAAATAACAATATGGTTGTCCTTTTATTCATTAACGTTGTGGTAAAATTACGTTTTCATGATTGGAATAAATTTCATCCCCCAATGCATGACCATGCAACGTTTTTATGTTTTTTAATCAATAGCAGAAAAATTCCAGGAACTTATTTGGAGTTTAATGATAAAATTGAATACAAAACACTTAATAATATGACATTTAATAAAATAGGTTGTAACTTTTTACATTATAATAAAATCAACTGTTATTGTACATCCAATTTATTTTTAGAAATGTTTTGAAAGATTACAACTTTTTACAGGATGTACCTAGGATTTTGCTTTTCTTGTTCACAGTCTTTGTGATGACGTTATTTATAATTCAATCAAAAAGAGTATAAACCTTTTTATTTTGATGATGACTTGTGTTAAGAAATTTAAGATTTTTATTATCTGGTGGCCTCATTTAAGTTATCCTTCAAAACATATGTTTTGATCCTAATGTTTTAACAATACAATGGAGACATATACAAACCAAGTTTCCTATTCTTCTTTGCACTAAAAGTACTATAGTATAGTTTAAAGATTTGAATTAAAGCTTCCTTTAATTTTGATGAATGACAACATTGTCCTCTCTTATTATATATGATTTGTCATAATAGTGGGTTTTTTTTCATAAACATTGACATATTATAGTTTTCTTTAACAAATGTACCTTCCACTTAAATAAAATCTTAATTGTAATAAATTCTAACTTTTATTTTTTATTTTTACAACTTGAAACAGATAAGATTTGCTGGTCTGATTGTGTGGTACTCAATTGGTCGAAATAACGTTCTTAGGTGTCATTCACTCATTAATAAGTTGTAACTACCCTTAAACGTATACCTTTACAACAAGAAAAATAAAAAAAAAATATATCAATTGTTACAAATTCCAATAAAATTTTCATTAATATGCTCAATATTTTTATTTTACCAATACAAAATATGTTCCATCCAATTATAAAAAGGCAGCATGTATAAATATTCATATATTTAAATCATTTTTACTTGATCTATATTTATAGAACAAAATCATCATATCAGAACATCATCATTCTATAAATTACAATAATTAAATAATCAAATAAAGAATCAATTAGGGCGACAGTAGCTTAATTCACTCCCACCGGTGGTCGTATTATTAAAAACCTCTGCATGGATTTAAAACTTCAACCGTATATGGGTATTTGATAATTTCTTAAGCTATTAGAAAACTATTTGATAAAAATAGTACCAATGTTTTCCATTTAATTAAAAAAATATTGCCACTATTTATGTATACAAATGGGTGGTTCCAGGACTTAAGGATTAGAAGGGGTTCCATTCGGAGAAAAAAAGATGTATACCCCAATATGTGAGGCAAATTTTAGCTGCTTTTATGCAGATATTATTTTTTTCTTATCAAAGGTGCCCGAACGACTTCTGCGCCCACTCCTGGCTCTGAATTCGCAACTGATCGCAGTTTATACTGGCATTTGCATAATCCATTTGAATTTCACTTGCATTGTTGTGCTATCATCTTGGATAAAGATAAGTATTGTAAAAACCTATGATAAGTTAGATTGTCGATAAAGTAAGGGGAAAAAAAACCATCTTAGAATGTGCTCTCATTATATCTTAATTCCTATCGACTAAAAAGCAACATCCATTATTATCAGTCTTCTTTTAATCTAAATTAACTTTTTATCAGAAAAAACGCAAATCTGGCTAAATGTGAAAATATCCATTCATCATTTATGTTTTCCTGGTAACTAATTTGGATCGATTATGATACCCTACAAATAAGGTACAGTTTTGTCTGGTAAAAACCTTTGGTGGTTTGAATTTTCATAATTTTGAAAGGCGATTTAATTTTTGATGGATGACAATTTGTATTTATCCATTTTTTTTTTAAATTGAAGTTGATAATGTATTTTAAATGGAGATGATGCTACAAGCTATCTGCATTAATTAGCAAGTAAAATTTGCAACGTAGAAGGTTGCGTATTATAAAAATCGGATCAGGCTTGTCAACAGTACAACAGATTTTCATTCAGGGGTGCACATGTATCCAAACAAATAGTTTTAAAGCTTTATGTTGTTTTTTTTATAAAGTGTATGACAAAATTGTATATTGTCAATATTGTTGTAGTAGCATGACTATCGTGAAAGTTTACGATTGGACAGGATTAAATACAAGTGGTTATTATCTGCATCAGATTCACTTACAAAAACACAAACTACACATGTTTTCTAAGCATCTATATATTTCATGTTTAGTAATGTATTTTCTTTATTTGTTATGATTACAATTAATTAAATAAATGATACTGTTGTATTAAAATCATGTGATTCGTACTACCATATTAGCCCTAAAATACATTTTCCATCTGTGTAAATAAAACTGTCATAAGAATTTATGTGCATAAATATGCCATTACTGTTTGTATATTTTTATATTTGGTTGTGTATTGCAATTTCGAATTGTCGTGAAGTATAATTGTAACCTTGCATCATCATATATCCATTGACATAACACTAATATGACGAAATTGGCTGGTGAAGAGCCTTGGCAATTTTTAAATATTCAGTCGAAAACAAGTCTGGCGATCGATCGTGTGTATTTTTGAAGACTTTTAGTATGTTGAACCATAACTGTATTCTGGTTAAATTTTTTTTTCGGCTTGTTGTTTCATTGACCAGATTTCCTTGTAGTTAAAGGTATCGAAATATGTGAAAAACTCAACTAATAATTTCAATATCAAAGCTCAGATGCTTAAAAATTTGTTTAATTTAACATATTAGGGATAAAGTGGACAGTTCTTCCAATATCTGATCAATACATAAAATTGTGTACGCCAAACTCGCGTTTCGTCTTCAAAGCACACATCAGTGACATTCGAATAAAAAAATATAAAGGCCAAATAAAAAAAACGAAATTGAAGAGCATCGAGGCCTCAAAACTCCAAAAGTTTTTCCAAACACATCTTGCACACTCCTGGGATATAAAATCTATAGTATTTCGTAACCGCTTGATTTATAACTATTACCATATCAATGATAAAAGTCTTTTCATAGGCGATCTACATATTTCATTTCTTGTTCTACGTACGTCGGAGTGCTTCCGATTTCACTATAAAAAATTAATTCAAACATCATTTTACTTAAATTATAATGAACTATTATCTAGTATACAATTTCAGTAACTATTTGTTTTTTGTGATATTTTTTATTCAGTTTCGTATAGTGTTTTGTCGAGTATTGTTATATTTAAGCATTATCTATTGTGTTATACTTGAATATATTTGTTTTATTTTGTTTCATAAAGATACTTATTTGTCATTAAACAAATCATGATATTTTTAAACTTACTTTTTTGTTAGGGAAAAATGCACATGATAAGTTTGTTAAGTCTATATCTTGTTATCTGCAACCACATGACCCTCGCCTCTTTCTGAAAACAAAAATAATTAGGAAACCCCGCTTTTCAGATCACTCTTTGTCCTAAATTCAGAGTAATTTGGGTGACCCGTATTCCGACTGTTTTGATTGGCATTTTACTATTAATACTGTCGAAAAACAAGACAAAATAGTTAGGTCCGAATCAATAGGCAGTTAATCGAGACAAAGTTCAGTACGATAAGTGAAAAGTAAAATCGCAAAAATACTGAACTTCAAGGAAAATTCAAAATGGAAAGTCCCTAGTATTTAAATGGCAAAATCAAAAGCTCAAACACATCAAACGAATGGATATTAACAACTGTCATTTAAGTTATCAAAGGTACCAGGATTATAATATTCCTGACTTGGTAAAGGCAATTTCTTATGTAGAAAATGGTGGATTAAACCTGGTTTTAAAGCTATCTAAACCTCTGACTTGTATGACAGTCGCGTCAAATTCCATTATATTGACAACGATGTATGAACAAAACAAACACAATAGGTAACAAGAGGCTGTCACAACGACAGCAAACCGGATTTATTAATATTTATTTGTGTCCTGGCAATATCACAAGAACCATTACTGATGAATGGTGAAAGTGAAAATCGTCAATATCAAATTTGACCTCCATTTTGTCATCAGTATCAACATCTTAAAATTTGAAAAGCTTAGATTGAATGGTTAATGAGTAAATGCAACAACTTGAATAAAACGTCATTTCACAATCTTTCAAGAACCATAACTCCTGAACGGTAAAAGTCAAAATCGTCATTATTGAACTGGACCTCCATTTTGTCATCAGTAACAACATATTAGGTAGAACAGTTCATGCGTAAATGCACGAACACGACTGGAAACTCCATTTTTCAATCTTTCAAGAACCATAACTCCTGAACGGTAAAAGTCAAAATCGCCATTATTGAACTTGACCTTCATTTAGTTGTCAGTAACAACATATTAAAATTTTAAAAGCTTTGGTTGAACGGTTGATGAGTTAATGCACGGACAACATTTGATTCCCGCCCGCCCGTCGTACATCCCCAAATCAATAACCGACATTTTTGTCACAAAAATCCGGTTAAAAATGTCACAAATAGGGGTACAACAGCAACAAGAACGCCACCAATAACGGGAGGTGATCACAGGTGCTCCCTTGACCATTACCTGTACAGAGGAAAACAAATGTACTGATCTTCAAAAAACTGTTCTTCATATGTAAAAGATTGTCGTCGGAAATAAAATGATTGTTTTTAGTAGCTAGGTTTAACGTGCAAATCTTTTAAGTGATGTAAAGTATTTCATCAATATAGAAACTCTTCATCTTTAACAGTAAACATGGCCGAATGAGAGGTAATATGGTCGTAATTACGTTTAAAAAGTTTGACAATCTCGGTGGAACTAAGATCTGCAATTGCTCATCATTCATTTTTATCAATATAAGCTCAGTATATTTATGAAATATTTGCTTCCAACGGTTGACTTATACAAAATAGTCATGACCTTAATATTCTATAGGTAAGCTCGTGACAAATTTAAAAATAAAACTGTCATAACGATGCATTTGTCATGGTTTTAAAGTTTTAACTTACTTTTATTGGTACCGATTCAATATCTCCTTAATTTATCATGCCCATTTTATATAAATTTTATTGTTTTATCAATGCTAGTTTTTCAAATTTTTTTGTTTTAAAAGTTTTTAACATAGGCTTTTATATTTTATTGTTTATACTTATATATGTATATGGAAATATATTGTAAAGCGCTTAGGGTAATTTTAATATTATATAATGCGCTGTTATAAATACTGTATAATAATAAATAATAATGGTCGCAGATACTAAAAAAAAACACCAACATCAGTCCGAAAGAAAATTCGAAAAGGAAAACCAGACAAATGTATTCGGAAATTGGAACATACCTTGGAGGACATGAACTCTACTGATTAGATCAGCACATGCAATATAATATACAGACTAAAACTAAACAATTGTTTAATTTTGAATTTATTTGATTGCTGAATGTACATTAAAGAGTAGTCTACCGGTTGTAGAAGCTACGACATGACTCGAAATTACCACAACTGCACAAAATATGGCTGGCCATGAAGGACATAAAACTGAAATAGAAAAAAAATCTAAATATATTATAAGAATTAATCATGCATATAACATTAACGTTGCAATATGTATGTACGACCGCATTTTACTATTGGAGGAAGAGTAAAAGAAGCAATCTGGTAATTAAGATGGAACACATCTGGCTAAGAAGAATATTAAATTGTCGACTTATCGGATCTCGCTCTCTTTGTATGTATGTTCCATTATTTACGCGCATGTAACATAGGTACGTTACTACTTTTGTCACTTTTTATCAATTAAATTTTAACAAATTTTAATTGTTTCAATTTCACCAAATCTATTTTCTATCTCCCTGGTGTTTTTAAACAAATTTTAACGTTTTTCGAAGAATCTTTAACCTTTATAACATTTTTAAAACAATGAATTAATTTTTTATTTCTCCAAAGTTGAATTTATAGTGTTAGCTCATTTCATTTCAAGAAAAATCCTTCATTTTGAGTTTGGTATTCATGTGAGACATCTCTAATTGAATTTTATTACTCTTCAACTATATGTGTACATTTGTCTCAAAATATTTTGACAGTGCATTTACTTATTCGTACTACGACTCTTAGTTTCTTCATCATACTATAAGTGATTTTATTATTGATAAACATATATTTTCTTAAAGAAAACAAATATAATTCCCTCATCAAAACCAAATGAATGAGATGAAATGGTAATTGATATCTACAGAATTTGTACAATATGAGAGAGACCTTACATAGAAAATGAAAATACACTTACCACGGAAAGCTTGAACATTTGATGCACAGACAAAAATTGCTGACAACCATACATACATTTCATTATAACCCCATAATACAGCAGGTATCACCAGAATTTTACCAAAATTTGACAATAAAATGCCCCTTACAATTTCATATAATCTACAAAAGAACAATACATTTTAGTTTTTTTGTGAGAAGAACAAATATACATTTTTATTTAATTTAAATTATTAGGTAATGAGTTTTGTTTTATGTTTAAATCTCTTTATGTTTGCTCATGGTTTTGATTGTCCCTAAATAATCTCTTGTCGTGAAGCTTCCAATTATGTCCACTACATAATTAGCACCAAAACATAATATTCTCTTTAAGGTAGCACAATACAAAGATTGTTTTACTTCCAATCACTAACCTTTGAAATGCTGTAACTTTCTTATGAATGCATAGAAAATAATAAAAGAGGTATATATAGATAGATAAAAGATTAATCTTTTAAATGAATGCAATATTTTTATTATGACATCATTATGTAATCAATTATTATGTAATTAGTGGCAAAATCTGGGTAAGTTTACTTGAATGAATTTAGCTCTATCATCTCTTTAACTATACTGAAAATTTTAACGGAATCTTAATCAACACATCACGGGCTTCAAAAGGGTGTCTCAGATTGTCTCTATGGTGTTCCATTCTCTCATAAATCTCCAATTAGTGTAAACATCCTAACCACATAAAAGAAGATAATGTTCAATTAGGTGTAAAATTTGTTCTATACATTCTATCTGAAATCTGAGACACCCTTTTGTAGATAATGGCCATAGGAACAACATACAATAAAATCAACCCACTAGGGATACCTATGCAGAAGCTAATTTCATTTGAAAGTGGAAATTTGGTGAAAAATATTTTAGACACAGTTAACATTATAATTGGTTACATAATTGTTGCATAATAACCAACATTGCATTTATTTGAAAGAGTAATCTGTTAGCTATCCAAAACTACCACTTTTATAATTTTTCAAGCATTATTAAGAAAGTTACAGCATTTTAAAACTTGGGAGTTGGAGTTATAAAATCTTTGTATTGTGCTACCTTAAAATGCAAAGAAATACGAATTGTAGTGTAAAATTTTATCAATAGATAATGAAAAATAAGCTGAATTACACCACTGTCTCATGATAGAGAATGCATTGACAATCGAACCCGCCATATTCTTTAATATGTAGTTGAAAACGTCAAAGTCATTTAATTGTTTCTTAATATGAATAAGATATGAACAAGAAAGGTTAGTTTTAAACAGACCATACTGGTGACATAATATGTAGAGATCACAATAAAACTGTTATACAAACGTATTTAACTACATCTGTGAGTGTACTGAAAAATGATAGTCCCTGCCGTCAATTCTTTTAATATATTGAAGCATTCGATTCACTATCATGTAGTATCATGTATATTCCTTAAAGTATAGTCATAAGCAGTATACCATCTTTTTGAATAAAATCATCATAGATACCAGCACTGTAATAAATTGAAGTTTCATCAAAATCCTTCAAGGAAGATTCAGGAATAGACAAGTAAAGTGATTTTTATATACCCCTCCCCTCAAAAACAACACCGACATACAACGAAATATGTTTAAAGGGTTTATAATACATACCTTAGTTTGTCTGAGGAAGGCCTTATCTTACTAACGATGATAAATGCTGTCAATATAACAACTACACACACAAGTAGTTCTGAAAAAACAACCAAAAAACGTACACTATAATTATGGTACATAATCACGTTTTAGGAATAACTAAAAGTTTGAAAAGACAAAAAGTTTTAAATATTCAGAGGATGTGAAACCATAAGTACTTAAACACAATCTAATTAAAAACCGATCTCTCATCGCTCCTGTTTCTGATATGTCGCGTGGGAGATCTAACGAAACCCGCTTTGAGGTCACATGTGAGTGACCTCGTAGGTGTGTCTTTTTCGACCAATGAAATTGAGTCTTCCACGATCTTGGAAGTTTAACGTAAGGCAAAGGGATGTAACTCATTTTATTTACGACGAAATCGTCAGTCAAAATAATTCATAAACTTTTTTGATTGGCTTATTAATAGGTCGTCAACTCATTTGCATATCTTTATAAATTCATAACTTTTAGTTCACTCACATGTGACCTCAAAGCCGGTTTCGTTAGATCTCCCACGCGACATATCAGAAACAGGAGCGATGAGAGATCGGTTTTTAATTAGATTGACTTAAACAGAACAATCAATTACTTCGCGACATAAGCTTCAGCAAAACTACGTTATTCGATGTTTCGTACATTTACAGATAAAAAAAATTATTAACACAAAATGATATAGTATAACAAACTGTCGTTTTTCTCTCTTTAATCTTATTTCTTCAATTGTGTATTTTGAGTTTATAGCCTTAGTATAAATTAAATTCTGGTCTTTGCTTGCATCGTTACGATTAATAAGGCAAAGACTAGCTACACTAATTTATATAAAAAAAACAAACTTAAATATGTTTACCTATCAGGGCCAAAAAATAGTTAAAATAAAGATCCCATTCGAAAGCAGAGTACAAAACGCTATCTGGCATAGGTCTGTTGATCTGGTCTCCATTTTGTCTTTGATGAACAAGTTTGGTGTAGGCGTCAAATAGTAGCAATATAGAGGTTAGTTTCCACTGAGCCTGGAAAAAAAGATTTAAAAAAATTGAAGAATTGCAAATGCTCTATATTTATCATGAACCATAAAGAGTGTCAAAAGATCTTGTCCTGTTATATTTAACTTTATCTGAATGTAACAGTTTGGTTTACTATTTGCATTATCTTGTGGCTCACCTTTGCATGGCAAAACTTTTTAAATGGCTTCTTAGTTTTTTTTAGACTTTAGTTGAATTTAACGTTTAATTGACTCTGAATTATTTTCCACCTTTGCTTGACACAAAGATCCAAATTGCTCTTGCCTAGGTGCGATTAAAAAAGTTGTAATGTGCTCATCATAGTTAAAGAGGCATGAGCTGTCATATTCATCAACTTAAAAGGAAATTAAGGTATATTTGCACAATATTGTTGGCCAAAATAACGGCCGTATGACTCAGGGAAAAAATAAATAAACCGATTAAAATGAAAATCATTATTTAATATATCTCGATAACTATATAGCTTTATTTCGTGAATTCTAAGTACATATAATATCAATAATTAAGTCAGGGTATGCACTTCCTTATATTGATAAGCAGTTTGACACGATTTTGATTTTCAACAAGAAGGTAATCGGAGAACAATGTGGAAATTTTCGCTGCTATTGTTAGTATTTCTGGAAAATGAAATTCAAGGGGAAACATTCGATAATGAAATGGTAACACTTCGAAATGAAGTTTCACGCCTTGTGAATGAAAACAAAATAATGAAGGCACAGTTGTACGATTTTCAAAGGATGAAGTTGAAAATGTTAGAATTTGAAAAAAAGTTTAAAGGGATTGAACCAAACTCAAACTAATATCTTAGACGACATAGATGAACTTCAATCCACGCGTAAGTATCGACTTTGATATACACCAATCTTGATAGAAAAAAATAGTTCAGAATGAAAAGCCATACTGGTTGGTTAAATTGTTACTTTGACTTAATTGAAAAATAATCATATAAACGGACTATAGCTACGAAATATATAAAAATTTGATTTTTTTTTGTTCAATCATTTATGACGTCATTGAATCCGTATTCATGTGAACCCTAATTAAACCCCTGAGCTCGAGATAGATAACGCATGAATTGTGAGTGTTCGGTTGTTTAAAGGAAATGAACGTCAACATTGAAAGTGAAACAAAGGTTATTCATTTGATTGATTTGAGCGATTTACAAAAAATAATTCTTATACAGTTAAACACGATGATAAACATATATTTGTAATCTATCATATTAAATTAAAAAGACCTAGAAAAATTCAATTGCACGAGATCGCTTTCTATTTATATCTATAGTTATGTTTATATCGCTTTTATGACCATCGGATATGTCCCGATTTCAACTAAATAGTTAAAAAGATGATGTTATTAAGACTAAAATACACCATAACGAAGCTATATATAATCGAGCCCATGCCCTGTAAATTGTTTATTTTAGACTTTTAGAATCAAATCGGTTAACATAAATTTGACAGCTAGTGTCCCTTTAATTTCCAACGTTAACTATTGGAATAACCAAAGTGGTCTTTCTACAAACGAATTTTAATCTAGAACAGTTTAAATGCCTTTTTGCAATCAGTTGTTGATCAAAATTAAAAAAAACACCAGTACTTTATTCATTCATCAAAATGTAACAATTGCAAGTTTTTCATAACCGCAGATTTATTTTACAGAAAAAAGACAAAGTAGCAGCAGTGAAGTGATCGCCTTCCATGCGTATCTTGCGAACTCCATTTCTTCATTAGGATATCATCATCCAATAAAGTTTGAAACAGAAATGACAGATAAAGGAAATGCCTACAACCACTACACAGGTACATTTACTGTACCTGAAACAGGGGTATATGTATTTACATGGACACTTGTTGTCAAATTTACACTTTGTGCAACTGAACTAGTATTGAATAATTCTATTATTGGAGAATCCTATCCGGACTCTGAGCATGATGAAGACAATGCGTCAGCAACAGAAATAGTCATCAGAGAAGCTGAAGTTGGGGATGCTGTGTTTGTTCGAGCTAGAAGTGGTTGTTCGTCCATAAGAAGCGACACAGTAACGAGATCTAGTTTCAGTGGCTGGAAACTATAATAGTTCATAAAGAATAAATAGCATTCTCGTGAAACAATCATTTGTTATATTTATCTGCTGTACACTATTTACATTTTTTCTATGCCATTGGTCATTTGGCATTTACGAAATTGTCATTTCTCTTTTAATACAAAATTTCAAAGGATTACAGTGAGTTATTAGGTCCATCATATAAACTTATCGAAATTTTACCAGTCAAAATCAAGTCAAATCAATGAGACCCAAAATTATCGAAAAGTTAAGTGCAATTCTTCAAAATTGTATATACAAGAGCCCAAAATCAGATATGGACAAATATGCATTTGGATTATCTTAAAAGGTGCATTGGTCCAAAATATTACTTAATAAAACCGTTGACACAGAGATAAGTCTCGCCTGTTCAGGGCCGTAGCGTAATGGAGGCAAATGAGGCAAATGCCTCACTTTTGAAACGACGATCAAACTTTAGAAGTGTCATTTTTTTTAATTTCATGTATTTTACATTATCAATATGCGAGTTTCGAGTTTCAAACTATCTACCGGCACACTACATACAGTGTTTCCAATCTGCAGCAGCTATTTTGAATATAATTATTTTACCATAGCGGTGACGGTAAAACAAAATAAGTGTCCCGATTACAAATCAAAATACAAAAATTGAAACAAATCTTATTTATGTCGTTACAAAACTGGTTGAAGACGGGTTCTTTAAGAGAAAAAAAAAGTTGAAACACCCCCCAATAAGTATGCTGGCTTATAACTTTCTTGGTTTATTTTTGAATCTACCAATGTTTACACACTGAAAAACAAACATGCCGCAAATGCAAATCGATAAAATAATTCATTGACCAAAAAATATAAGGATTATTTATAATTGATTTAAACAAAATCATGAAGCGCCTTTTATATGGAAGTCTTTAACGTATAAAGCAATTCATGATTTTTATTTATCTTTAATAAAAGCAAGGATTTTTATTTCTATACAAATCCTTGATAAAAGTATGAACTATATTTTTGGTATTGTTTGAAAATATTTTTTTCGTGTTTCTTTTTTATTATTATTATTATTAGCATTGTTTGGTTGTATGCTAGCGTGTTCCATTGATTCTATTGTGGCAGGCCGTGGGTTCGAACCCCGAACGGTGGGTTAGACCAATGACTTAAAAATTGGTAGAATAATGTGTCCAAATAGGTGGACATGTCTTCCAGCGGAATGTTTACATGTTTACAGATAACTTGTGACATTAGAACGTCAAACATCTGGTTAAGTAACAATGTTGGTCTAGTCTTCTCTGTACATATTCTTAGGGTTAATGATTATGTTTAATAAATGTATCTTAATTGATGCTTATAATATGTTCTGGTCTTTTAGAAGCTTATAACTTGCTGTTGGAGATAAATATATATATATATATACATCAGAACGTGTGTTGAAGCTTTTTAATAGTACGGGTTACAGGAGAATCGGAAAGTTTTGGTTTACCAACAGAGATTAACTTTAATATTGAAACTCGTTTTCTTACTTACTAGGCTAGCTAATAAAAAAAACGCATTTCTGTTATATTTTTTTTTTATTATAGATATTAATGCTGAAATAAGCTTCTTCCGTTTCATGCATCCGAACCCCCCTAAAAAAAAGGGCCCAAAAATTTTTCGCCTCGCTCCGCTCGGCGAAATGCCTCACTTTAAAAAGACATGCGCTACGGCCTTGCTGTTTATCATTTTGACAGTATAATACTAGTATAGAAATGTTGATAGATGACATCGTATATACCTGTTAACAATACAACACACCCCAAGTCCATGAAGCATGGTCTAAGTTCAGGGAGTAATATTCCCCGTAGAAATGAGATATTCCAACGCTAAATACAACTGCATATCTAATATTATTGACTTATAATCAGTGGTTCACCCTAAACTAACCTTATCACAGATAAAATATGAAAAGAGCATCAAAACACAATGAACCATGACTGAGGGACGTGTAAACAATCTCAATAAAAATCAGATAATGTTTCATAAGTTATTTCCTTTAAACTGAACCAATCATAAAGTTTTAAATTCAATAGGCCATGAGTGAGGAAGCAGCCCAACAATCTTAATGGAAAAAGGATACGTCATTTTAGTACTTCAACTACAAACAATTATTATTGGCTTGTCATTAGTTGTCCAAAAAACTGAACTAATTACAAACTTTAACGAATTGTTGACGCCTGTCAGAAACAGCACGCCTTAATTCGCGACTTCATCGAGGAAAAAAAAGATGTTGGAAAGACCTTAATATTACATTTGACTATCAACACTGCATATTAAAATGAAACCAAATAATTCGCAAATGACACTACGTTATTGTCCCCCTGTAAGTCTATTGAAAACACACACATGCTGGACGATGTTGATTGCGATCGGAATACGGGTTAGTCAGCTATATATTCTTAAAGACCGCATGTTGATTTCCAAATTTTGAATAACTTTATTTGCTGTGTCATAAAATACATCAACAATCTCTCTCCTTTTATTTACCTATATTAACTTATCTATCTCGGCTAACTTGTATTGAAATAAAGATACCACCCACACCTCACGATCCGATAGCTACTTCCTCGTTTCTTCGTGTTTACCGAAACCAATCATTTCATCACGAACGTTCAGAAAGAAGGCTAAATTAGACGCTTCGCGTAGGAAAAGTGCCATGTTCAACTCTGCCTCATTTTTCAAGAGTTTTTGTCAGGTTTCTTTAAGCTAAGAAAGTTCACTTATAAGGAACCATTTTTTGGCCACTACCAACTTTTTTTCTATTTATGTGCAATTTTTAGCCCTGCATCCTAGTCAGTCTTAAACCCACCTATCATTAGAGAGAAGGGAATAAGGGAATTTGACAAAAAGACCACAACCTGACCCAAAAGGCCACCAATGGGTATTCAGCACAGCAAGAAAAATGCAAAATGCGAAAACATGTAGAAGAGTTGAACATTTGTGTGAGATTTCGTTCCCTCTTATATCCTTTAGCCATTATGGAATTAACAAACACACAGTTTGGATGAAATTCGAATCCGATGTTAAAATGGTTAAAGAAGAAACTAAGCAAAAGATAAAATAACAAAAATACCGAACTCTGAAAAAAAACCAAGCATTTTCTTATGTCGAAAATGATAGATGAAACCTTATTTAATAGCTAGCTAAACCCCTCACCATTTTATTGACAACGACGTGTGAACAAAACAAAGAGACATTTTAATTTTAACATAAAAAATTGTGGTATACATATAGCAGTCAAAATTGTGTTATAACCTTGTCAAAAAGACATGGCTCAACAAAAATGAACAAAGGATTACAAGCAGTCACTAAAAATGTCATCTTTAATTATCATTATATCGTTACTATCTCCCTTGTGAACTATTTTATTTTTGTTAACTTGTTTTCGTCCTGATTACGCAATACATTATGACACTGGACCTTAAGGTGGTACCCAACACTTTAACTAAAATTAATTTGGCTCGTTTAATTTTCTTAACATTTTGACAAAGTATTTACTTTGTCCCTTTTGCAAAAATATAAAAATTTCAACAAATTTGAACAATGATTTAAAAACAACAAAAATAGCTAAGCTCTGCCAAGTGTTTCGACCGCGGTGAAAGACAGACATTTTAACTTGCTAAAGGCCCAATACGTCCCCTCCATGAGATGTTGCAAGGATTAATTAACATGCAACAATCACGACACTTTCCTAATAAGAAGCATTAAGAAGGGAGGTGGCTTCATAATCATACATCTCGAAAAGCTAAACAAACGCCCCTCTTGATCATGGGGTTTACTTTCGGATTCGAGGATTCCATGTTACCCTATCTTTATTAACTAGTCAACCCTTGTAGTTTCAATAGTTATCAAGTCACTGATTCGTTCAGAGACCAAACAAATGATCACCCGAACTCGAAGCAAGCATACTACCACTATGACACCAAGATGTGCCAGACATACAGAATAATCTGTTTAAATATTTGTCGATATGATATATTTAAATTAAAGTATAACTTTGAAGTAAAATGAGATGTAAGCAAAATCAGAAACACAAGCAGACAAAAATAACATGGTCTAACGCGCGTCTGGTGCAAATATAAAATTCCAATCCTAGTATCTCTGATGATTTTATTGGTCATTTGCTTCAAATATGTCCTTCTTATATATGATATGGAAGATCTGTTTTAGCTTAAACAGCTTTAATCAGAATCAACAATGAAGTTTTAGGTGTTGTTTAGTAACTTACCTGGGTTGAGTTATTGCTGAGAACATGCTGAAATGCCTCTCTCTTCAACAGTAAAGCATCAAGACAGATAATGACTGGGTCAAACTCTATATATTTGTCTACAAGTTCTTTACAATGGATCTAAAATTTAAAAATGCGTATATATATAAAATAATTCCATTTGCATTTTCATTTTCATAAAATACGTAATTTTGGCTTGGAAATGCGTAAATTACTTTTTTTGATCTCACTCGTGCAAACCTCTTGGTCCATTGCCACAATTTGGCTACACTTTATTATGTCCTTTTTGTATGATAAGCTCTTCTACTTTTCAAACAGTTCGGATTTTTTGTCCACAGTATCACTGAAGAGTCGTTTATTGTCGAAATCCGCAGCTTGTGCAGTGAAATTGGTACCGTTAACTTAATGTTATTTGTTTACATAAGTCATTGAAAAACTGGTCATTATCGTGATACATGGACTGACCTACGGGTAGTCTATGTTTCACGATAATAAGCAGTTCTTCAATAACTATTATGTTTATTTCATTGAGGAACTATGTTTTTAAAAATTCTCATAAATTGAGAATTGCTACTGAGGCTTACATGTATACTAAAACACTGTCCGCCCTTCATTGATATTTGCCAGGGATTTACTCGCTCTTGAAAGGTCCTTTTGATAGTCTGAAGAACCAAACTGTTCTTGAAGCCTTGGCTGTTGTCTAATCAATGCGAGTGTATCATGATAGATCTTGGCTGATTGTCAACAGTATTTGCTAACATTGCATGTCTCTATTGTGTGGCCATAAGGATGTATATGGTATTGATTATACTACGCGCATATACCCTTTATCGCTATGTGGATAGAAATCATTTGCCAGATTACCGCCACTTTTCCCATGGTTCTGGTTGGATGTTCGTGTCGGATATTAACTTTGTTTCTATGTTCTTGGGGATCAAACAGTCATCATCAAACTGTTTAAAAAAAGAACCCAAATTTCAGTTAGTTCATTAATTAAAAAGTCAGAAATTTGAGAATCATTTTTAAAAGTAAGAAATAATAGGGTCATATGACGTTGACATGCTCCCTCTACTTGGACATGTCGCCTTCTTCTGCGTATGAAGTTACCATATCATTTCAGGACTGAACAGCTGATTCTACAGTTTTGGAACTTGAGAGGAACAATCTTTGATGTGGTAACTTGACGGAGGTTTTCCTAAAATCAAGTATTACGGCATCTGTCTTATGTAGACGAAACGCGCGTCTGGCGTACTAAATTATAATCCTGGTACCTTTGATACCTATTTACACCACTGGGTCGATGCCACTGCTGGTGGACGTTTCGTCCCCGAGGGTATCACCAGCCCAGTAGTCAACACTTCGGTGTTGACATGAATATCAATAAAGTGGTAATTTTTATGAAACAAAACTTTGAATTTTTCGAAAAACTAAGGATTTTCTTATCCCAGGCATAGATTACCTTAGCCGTATTTGGTACAACTTTTTGGAATTTTGGATCCTCAATGCTCTTCAACCTTTGTACTTGTTTGGTTTATAAATGTTTTGATATGAGCGTCACTGGTGAGTCTTATGTAGACGAAACGCGCGTCTGGCGTACTAAATTATAATCCTGGACTTTTCCTGGTACCTTTGATAACTTATATATATTGAACGTCTTTTGCAAAGTCTTGGATGGTTGCGATAAGCTATGTTTCACTAAAACGTCTACTCAAGAATCTATTCTGAGCATCAATAAGGGATTTTTTTGTAAGTGTTGTCACTGATGATGCATTTGTAGACGAAACGATCATCTGGCGCAAACACAAATTTCATTTCTGGTTTCTATGATGAGTTTATTTATGGTAGAATGTAGAATATGCCCAACAACAATATTGGAACATGAAAGTCAATGAAACCGGCATGTTGATAGCAGCTTTGCTCTTGTTTCCATTTTTAAGACATGTCTAACTTGTCTTACTATCCAGATGTCTAGAACCGTGTAAAGGTTGATTGAAGTCTGGTGTATTAGATAAAACACTGGGCAGCTCCTTCAAAAAAATAGCTGGTACTTAGTCGGGTCCTTCAGCTTTGTGTGGTTTATAAAGATTTTTGAGAAGCGTGTACACTAATGTAATTGAGCCATATGTGGAAATGTGCTTGGTCCCTTGTCCTTCTCTTGGGAATACAGACTTGAAGGATGTTTGTGTTTGTGATTTGTTCGCTTTGTACATATGTGAGGCCTTCTTGGACTCCTGCAATGTGCGATTGTGCTACTTGCTAAAAGACCAGAAGGTCTTAGTGTTACAGTTTGGTTTTGAACGTATGAGGTCACGGTCATAGTTCAAAAAGTCGTGTGAGCTTGACGAATACTCATCTAGAAATTTAACATTTAATGATTGTAGCGTTGATACACTTATTTTGCTTCTTGCTTTTTTTTTTGTTCTCTCTCTTATTGTATTAGTTTTGGGTAGTTGTTAGAGATGACAGGAATGTAAAGTAGTTCAATTATCTGTCAATCTAAAAATGCACTCTCTATATATACTTGATTAGCATAGTCCATCTATCATTGATCATCATTTGCTCGTGCATATTAATCTTCAACAACATGGCGGAAACTTCTTTACGGCTTTCGTTTTTTTCGAAGTGACAGATGTCAGCTGATTTGTCAATCCAGCAAATAAATAACAACAATACAAGAGGAAAGAAAATACTAGACCAGATGTTTACAAGCCACCCCTGAGAGAGAGATTTAAAACACTGCCACCCATACTATAGGAAATAGCTATCATGACATAGTATTAGTGGACATATCAGCAAATGTCAAATATCAATTGCTAGACAGAGCCACCCTTGGGTGAATACCCAACTGAGACAATTGAGCAAACAGAAACCAAGAGCTAACTCCAAGGCAAAACACAACAACTCACCAAAGGACTGGAAAGTCAAACGGTATAAAAACATCAGAGCTGAACTTCAACGAGCGTCTAGACGAGCACATACAAAATGCATGCAAAATATAGTCTGTGGAGATTTAAACAAGAACCCAAAAAGATTTTGGTCATACATAAAGAGTAGGAAACAGGAATCTTCAGGTATAACAATTCTAAAAATAAAGATGGATACTACATAGCGACACACCAACAAAAGCTGCTATACTAAACAACCAATTCCATTCAATATACACCCAAGAAGACCTAAACAACATGCCAGATAAAGGGCCAAGCCCACATCCAACCACGAGACCAATAAAAATCAGTCGGAATGGTGTCACTAGACTACTTAGAGGACTAAGACCGTTTAAGGTAATTGGCCCAGATGACTGATTGACATACCAGCCTTCATTCTCAAGAATACTCCTGATCAACTATCATCTTACCTGACAAGACTATACCAACTGTCAATGGACCAGGGATCAGTACCAGAAGATTGGAGGTCAACCAACATAGTCCCAGTCTTTAAGAAAGGTAAAAAAAAACACAGCAGCAAATTACCGTCCAGAGTCCTTGACATCCATCACATGTAAGGTGCTAGAGCACATAATCCACAGTTCTATCATGGACCACTATGAACAAAACACCATACTTTGCAACGAACAACATGGGTTTAGAACCAAACGATTATGCGAATTCCAGCTGGTAATAACTATACACGAAATAGCTAAGAACATGGAGGACGGCGACCAGACAGACATCATCCTGATAAACTTCGCTAAGGCCTTTGATAAGGTGCCACATGCCAGACTACTTCATAAAATGGATTACTACGGAGTAAGAGGTTTCCAGATTCAATGGATAAAACAGTTTCTGTCCAACAGAACTCAGTCTGTCATTCTCGAAAACCACAAGTCGGACCCTCTTTACGTGATATCTGGAATACCCCAGGACACTTAGATGGGTCCCTTCCTCTTTCTGGTCTATATCAACGACCTCCCAGAAGCACCAACATCAAGTGCTCGACTGTAAGCTGATGACTGTAGATCTACTCTTCCGCTGCATTAGGAAAACAGAGGATGCAGACTTGCTGCAAAAAGACCTATTTAAATCTCGCTGGAAGAATGGGAACACAGACCAGCAGCTCGCTTTGTTTATAGTTGCTACCAGGACAACTCTCCTGAATATGTTACTAAGCTACTGGACCAACTTCAATGGGAATCACTGCTGCACAGACGACGGAAACAGAGCCTCGTGTTGTATAACAAGAACCAACACCAGTTGATTGCCATTGATCCAGCCAAATACTGCACAACAAGGGATAGTAGGACAAGGGACAACCACTAATGTAGACAAACTACTCCCACTCATTCTTCCCAAGAACAACTAGAGAATGGAATTAACTCCCCCAATATATAGTGGAGTCCGGATCACTAGAGGAATTCGGGTCCAGAGTGAATACCACCCCCTGGACCCAGCCACATCTGAAATACATTAATTGTAGACAGCAGGATAACATGTGTACATAGATGTAATTAAGATTAATATTTCATTGTAAATACCATCAAGTTTTGCCTGTCCTCCTGTCATTTTGAGATGCGCCCGAGTTTATTACACTTTAGTATAGAGTTGAAAAAGAAGAAGACATGTGAAATTGTGTTGCAACAAAACGAAGTTCATTATGTGATGCATTCAATGTTTGGGGTATGCTATGTGTCATATATTGTCTTTCTAAATATGAAATATTACTTACGCAGTGTTCCAGTTGTATTATATCTTTAGAGTAATGTCTATAAAGACTATTACACTTTGTTCCGCAGTTGATGCATTTCATTGTTTATAGCGGATGTTTACATTAGTAAAATAATAAACGATAGTTGTATGGACAGTCCGAATATCCGTATTTTTATTGTTCACGAATCGCATTCAATAAAAATACATATAACATTAATTGGTTATCAATATCTATACGATGAAATATGCATTATCTCAACATACAGTGACAACTTTATACATATTCCATGTTCATGCAATCCTATTTAACCCGTTTTTTCAACGGTTCTTTTCCGATTTAATTAATTTTTTACAATTGTTTTGGTATATCCGGTTCTTTAAAAACAAAAATGATTTCTGAAGAAGAAGCAAAGCCAAAGTAAGTAAGACTGTTATGTCGTTAACAAAACAGTCGATTAATCATTAGTTAATAACAGATAAGTTTAATAAGGCACTGCATTTTTTGAGGTGATCATGCAGCCAGAAATAGGCAGAATGTTAGGATGTATTCCATCAATCAGGAACATATATATAGATATACTGTTCCCAGCATCAATACACCTTATCGCTATACACCTTATCGCTATTTGTCCGCCATTGCTGGAAATCACACAGGTTCCCGTAAAATTTTGACGTCATAAAACAAAATGTCTGACGCCACAATGGAAAAGTGATTGTTGTTGACGTCAAAAGTTCAAGCGGACGGGTCAGCCGGGAATAGCGATAAGGTGTATTCCCGGCTGACCCGTCCGCTTGAACTTTTGACGTCAACAACAATCACTTTTCCATTGTGGCGTCAGACATTTTGTTTTATGACGTCAAAATTTTACGGGAACCTGTATGATTTCCAGCAATGGCAGACAAATAGCGATAAGGTGTATGTAATCCATTGATTGTAAAAATGGGTATCAGGTCCGTTCGCGCCCAATACACTTTCGCACCCTACACGTTCGCACCTCGCACGTTCGCACCCAATGTCCGTTCGCACTCTACACGTTCGCGCCCAATTTTAATACAAAATTCCAGTCGAATAATTGGAAAATCATGATTGTTGTTTTAAATTGCTTTGGTGTAAATACTGAATGTATTTATAGCTTGATATGAGTAAAGAGGGGGGATAGGACCTTTATCGGGACTCTGAATCGGGTGTTTTTAAGCTCGGGATTTCGGGATCCGGGAATCCTTTTTTTCGGATTTCGGGATTTCAGGATTTGCTTTATTTAAGTTCGGGACCTCGGGATTTCGTTTTTTCAAGTCCGGGATTTCGGGATCAAGACCCTTCCTATCCCCCCTCAGTAAAACATTGAAGATTTTAAACGAAAAACACAAAAGATAATTGTTTTTAACAGCTTGGTCCCTTTGATCTGAAACAATGAAACAATAAAATATAGCAATACACGAATTATAACCAAAACATGATAAAATTTATACAACACACAAAAACAAAAAAAAACCTAGTCAGAATCTCACTTTATTTTGAATCAAGTCAGTGAAACAAAGTTATAGCAATACCACCGTGTAGATTGCCACATGCGGGGTGTCGGCTATGTTTGACATGGGGTGGCAATTTTGAAGCGACGAAAAAGTAACAAATTAAACAAGGTAAGTTCAAGCATCAAAATTTCTTATTTTTAGAACTCTCAGTACCATATAATGTATTGCACGGAAGGAACCGCAACATAATCTATTTCCTGAAAGCAGAAGCAGTCGTTTTCAGTGCTTAGTTTTCTCAAACACCTCGCCCTAGTTTTCCGGGTTGCAGATTTGAGGCTTTATTTGCCAATTTCGGTATAAAAAACTACTTTACACAGCTAACCTCCATATCATTTATATAGAATTGTATTCGTCTCTTTGATTTATACCAAATACCAGTTTCTTGGTTAAAATTAATTGGTTTTAAAACTGTTATTCATCAAAATATAAAGTGTCGCTCGGGGTGTCAGATTTTGTGTCGCAAGGGGTAGAGGCTTGTCATAAAAAAGAATACATTTTCTTATAAATCGATCTCTATCTGATACTTTTTAATTCAAACACACCTACACTGTTATGATGACAAATTACAAACTTAAGGTATGTAGTTCTAGCTGGGCGATTATGAACGAAATAACTGTCTTGAATCATATTTTCTTGTAAACCTGTTCCGTTGTATATTTGTGTATAAGTCGTTGTTTTCTCATTGACAATTGTAGTATCATCGTCTTCAGGATTACTTGAAGTTGTGTTGTCATTCGCTGAAAAAGATGCCGGTGAGTGTTTCATTGGAGAAAGTGTTCTAATTCTTTTAGGAGTGATGGTTTTTGGCGGCGTGCATGAGTGCTTTTTAGATGAACCTGGTGATGAACTATGATGCATTTTTGCTGGTGGAGGCTTCTTATATTAAGGACTATTTTGTGATTTTCCACCATGTTTTGGTTTATTGAGCCATAGCCTTGCCTTTTTTTACCATGATAGTGACTGAAAAGGAAAAGAAATCGTTTACCAGCTTGGAAACTAAATATGTTGAGTCATTTTTTACTATGAATGAAATCAAAAGCACATGTTTTATAAGACCAAAAACAGGCAAAATGAAAAACCCTTATTTTGTCATGGTAAAGTAGATGTGAATGAAATCAAATCATATCTTTTATAAGACGAAAAACAGGCAAAATGAAAAATCCTATTTTGTCATGGTAAAGTAGATGTGTTTGAAATAAAATGTATCATATGAAGGCTAATTTACATACAAATATGTATTTTTTATGACAAGCCTCTACCCCTTTCGACGCAAAATCTGACACCCCGAGCGACACTTTATATTTTGATGAATAACAGTTTTAAAACCAATTGATTTTAACTAAGAAACTGGTATTTGGTATAAGTCAATGAGAGGAATACAATTCTATATACATGGTACGGAGGGTAGCTGTGTAAAGTAGTTTTTATACCGAAATTGGCATATAAAGCCTCAAAATCTGCAACACGGAAAAGTAGGGCGAGGTGTTTGAGAAAACTGAGCACTGAAAACGACTGCTTCTGCTTTCAGGAAATAGATTTTGTTGCTGTTCCTTCCGTGCAATATATTATATGATACTGAGAGTTCTAAAAATAAGAAATTTTGATGCTTGAACTTACCTTGTTACTTTTTCGTCGCTTCAAAATTGCCACCCCATGTCAAACATAGCCGACACCCCGCATGTGGCGTTCTACACGGTGAATACACTAACCAAAACATGATTAAGAGTTATTCAACACAAAATAAAACTTTGACAGAATCCCACTCATGACTTTATTTAGAAAGTATTATTATTTTTTTTAACAATACACTTTCCGAAACATGATTAAGATTTATTCAATACAAAAAAAAATGCTGTCTCACTTTATTTTGAGACAATGAAAACAATTATACTTATGAGAATACACTTGCCAAAACTTGATTACAAAGTTGTTAAACACAAAACCAATTAAAATTGGGCGCGAACATGTAGGGTGCGAAAGTGAAAGGGGGCGAACATGAGTGGGTGCGAACGTGAATGGGCGCGAACGGACCCGGATTCGTAAAAATGTGTACTCTCTTTTTCTCTTTTGATAAAAGTAAACTGTCCAAAAGATTCCAATCTTTTTTTTTGTAAAATGTTAGTAAACATAGTGTCACTGCTATTTTGTCTTTCTTTATTACTAATGGAAACATATACTGTACATTCCTTGATAAAATATTTATTCATTTGAGTTATCTCCCCTTAATATTTAACTTATTACTTTATATTTATTCATCAATAACAAAAATGTATTAACATGATTAACAGACATATAATTATAAAACTATAAAAAGACAACAACATCCGAGATTACTGCAATGCAATGCTTTATTCTGGTCTACATTGTACATGTTTCAGTACTTACAGTGGTGTCTTCAGGACAATTTTATGATACAAATGTAGGAAATAAGTGCTCAAGTACATAAAATACACCTTATCGCTATTTGTCTGCCATTACTGGATATCACACAGGTTCCTGTAAAATTTTGACGTCATAAAACAAAATATCTGATGCCACAATGGAAAAGTGACTGTTGTATGCGTCAAAAGTTCAAGCGGCCAGAGCAGCTGGGATTAGCGATTGTATGCGGTTCATATGGGGTTTCAAAAAGGTTAACAAGGCGTAATGTCACACTCTAAGAAATATAGTGTGTGATGTGTAGTAGTTATTTCACATAAAAAAACCGGTAGTCTTTATATTGCAAACAATTTTTGATGCATGTTCTTATCAAGTTTCTTACATTTTTATTATTTTAGGAGTAAATTTGCAGAAATAAAAGATTTAATAGATAAAGAGGAATTTTCTCTTCGTAAAAGATTGCCAAGAAAACTACCAAAGAGAAAAAATGATGTTTATGTGTCAAGAAGAACTAATTTCAAACAACAGCTTGAGAGATGTCATAAACTAATGAATTCTGGAAATGAGGTGTATATTCATGGCTTAGGTGCAGCTATAAACCGGGCAGTTAATCTTGCATTAGAAGTGAAAAAATCTTCTATAGGAAATGTGGAAACAGAAACACAGACCTCCACAGTGGAACTTGTGGATGACTTAGAACCTGAAACAGATGAACATGAACCAGAAATTTTCATTAGAAATAATTCAGCAGTTCATATAAAAGTGTTCAAAGTTACTGGGACTTCTGTGGAACCTGAACAAATACAGTTGAAATAATAAATTAATAAATCCTCTTTTTAATTCATTTAATTGCTAGTTTATAGATCTCACAATACAAGTCAAAAGCAAGAATGATTAAATAAATCAGAGCTAAACACCCAATCCATTTGTCAATTTCAGCTTTCAAAGTTCTAGTTCATGAATAGAAAAACCCAAGTTATTATCAAAAGTATGTGCTATCAACCCTTCTTGTACATGTAGCTTTCAAATGCATTGTTGACAATAATAAAAAAAAATGTTGCATAATTTATCTATTTTTCCAAATTTAGGAAGTCCACTTTCATTCTAAAAAAAGGACTAAAGAGGATCTGGATCCCCTTTAAATTTTGAATGGCTTGTTCCTTGCTCAGATATTGTTTATCCAGTATACAAACAAGTATAAAGAGTAAAACATGTATATGAAAGCTCTCATTAAGAATTCATATTTTCAAGAAATTTCTATTTTTAGTAACAGTGACATTAACCTTTGACCTGTTGACATAAAAATCGATAGAACTCTTCACCTTCCAAATAGTTTTCATCAGTGTGAACAAAAAAGAATACTTGGTATGATTGCCATTAAGACAACTCTCCACAAGAGACCAAAAGACACAGAAATTAACAACTATATGTCACTGTATGGCTTTCAACAATAAGGAAAGCCCATACCATAGTCAGCTATAAAAGACCCCGAAATGACAATGTAAAACAATTCAAACGAGAAAAATAACGCCCAAATTTATGTACAAAATTTAAACAAAAAACAAATATGTAATAGATATACAAAAAAAAACTCTGAATTACAGGCTCCTGACTTGGGACAGGCACACATACAAGCAGTGGTGTAACTATACAACATATACATGTAAGAACAAACTATAAAAATTAGTCGAAAAGGGCTTTACTCATCAGATGGATACAATTACAAAAATACACTAAGTACTGATGTGTGAGTACTCCAAGTTACTGACAGCTAGTTCAAAGCCACTAACAACTAAAAGAAAAATCATGCATCATAGACAAAATTATCAATCAAAATTGAGAATGGAAATGGGGAATGTGTCAAAAAGACAACAACCTGATCATAGAAAAAACAACAACAGAAGGTCACCAACAGGTCTTCAATGTAGCGAGAAATTCCCACACCCGGAGGCGTCCTTCAGCTTGCCCCTAAACAAATAATATATTTAATATATACTAGTTCAGTGTTAATGAACGCCATACTAAACTCCAAATTGTACACAAGAAACTAAAATTTAAAATAATACAAGACTAACAAAGGCCAGAGGCTCCTGACTTGGGACAGGCGCAAAAATGCGGCGGGGTTAATAGATAAAGGAAGATGTGGTGTGAGTTCCAATGAGACAACTCTCCATCCAAATAACAATTTAAAAAGTAAACCATTATAGGTTAAAGTACAGCCTTCAACACATAACATGTTTATGAGATCTCAACCCTCCCCCTATAGCCAATGTAGAAAAGTAACATATAAAAATACGCACATTAAAATTCAGTTCATCAGTACACATCCAACATCCGATAGATTTACTGGAAAGACGTCAAAAACAGTCAGAGAAAAACATGACATTGTGTAATGCCAAGATACAGGTATCAATAGATTGTAGATCCATGAATGTGTACATGTATTATATATATATAATATTTAGTTTGCCTTTAATTTACTGATAACAAAATCAATATTAATACCAATAAAACAATTTTCAATGATCTAGTTGCAGTGTTGAACTGGTTAACTTTTAGAATAAGTTTATTTAAGGTAGATCACAAGTATATATTTTTTGAGACAGATTTTTTTTATAATTTGCTAAATTGAAGATTTTACTATGCTCTTTTCAAAAAATTAAGTATGGGTCACCGTGCTATATTTCAAGCTATGAGTCGTTGAAAATTGTCTAAGTTTGGTTAGTTTGTTCATGAAAAAACACATTAGTGTGCATAAAAAATATTCTATGAGATAGAATTTTGAAATAAATTGTGAGAAGAAAGGTTTCATAATATGTTTTAAGAAAATATAAAGAAAACATGGTGTCACCGAACTTGTTTTCTTGCTACAAGTAAAAATAAAAAAATTCCCTATTAGCCCAGTATAAATTTTGTACTAAAAGAGTTATCTCCCCTTAAATGGCTCATTTGAAAAAAATATTTTTAAACCCAAAAAATTGATATTTGTTAAAATATTTTGTATAAAACAATTAATTAACAAGTTTTCTTTAAATAGAAAAAAACATTCTAACAATTGAATTGCAAATCTGTCTCCAAATTTGCAGATTTAGGCAAATATCTAGACCGATTTTGTACTGTGATTGTACAATCCAAGATGGCGGTATATAGATATAGGAAGTTCACCAGGATCGTTAATTTTCCAGGCACGTTAAACAACTTTTCCGTCAAAATGAGCATGTGCTATCCCGTGCGTTTCTGTCAATTTCCAAGCAAAAGAAACTTCTGTTTCTTCTCGAAAATACTCTTTTAATCAAATACTATCTTTCAGTTATTATAGTGTCATGGCCTATGAACTATGGAACACAAAATAAATCTACATCTTCTATCTATAAAAAGATCAATGTTGCAATCATTGAAAAACTCAAGCTATCATCCAAAAATCATTTTCCTGTTTTCAAAAATGTTCTTGTCCTCTTGATCCCAAATTATCACGCTACTTCTAATTGCCTACATTTTCAATTTGTAGAACTTGATCTTAAATGGAGCAGAATTGTCTGAAGTTATCATATGTCAACCATTCATTTTTAGCTCACCTGGCCGAAAGGGCCAAGTGAGCTTTTCCAATATTATCACTTGGCGTCCGTCGTCTGTCGTCCGTCGTCGTTAACTTCTACAAAAATCTTCTCCTCTGAAACTACTGGGCCAACTGTAACCAAACTTGGCCACAATCATCACTAGGGTGTCTAGTTTAAAAAATGTGTCCGGTAACCTGGCCAACCAACTAAGATGGCCACCATGGTTAAAAATAGAACATAGGGGTAAAATGTAGATTTTGGCTTATAACTCTGGAACTAAAGCATTTAGAGCAAATATGACTGGGTTAAATTGTTCATCAGGTCAAGAGCAATCTGCCCTGAAATTTTCAGATAAATCGGATAACCGGTTGTTGGGTTGCTGCCCCTGAATTGGTAATTTTAAGGAAATTTTGTCGTTTTGGGTTACTATCGTGAATATTATTATAGATAGAGATAAACTGTAAACAGCAATATATGTTCAGCAAAGTAAGATCTACAAATAAGTCGACATGACCAAGATGGTCTTAATAGTAAATTTTTAACAATTTTCATTAATTTGGTAAATTTTTGTTTAATTTTTGCAAAATATTTTCCATTGTATCTGAAGGACCAAGTTTATTATAGATAAAAAAAAAATGTAAGTCAGTAACAAGAATGTTCAGTAAAGTATGATCTACAAACACATCACCATCACCAAAACACAATATGGGTCCGTGATGTATAAAGAATTCGATTATTGATTAAAAAAACATGAAAAGCATTTATTGAAAAGCAATGTTCGAAGATCTAATGACATTGTTTAATTGTTAACCTTTTATGATAGGTTTATTTATAGGATCGATAAGTAAGATTGTGCCAAAAAAGAAACATAACCATAGGGAACGAAAAACCGTCCCTTTTGTCGTAAATTGTGGAGTTTCCCGTGTAAAACTGAAATATCTGAATCTGCGTTAACATTTGATTTTTTTTAATTGTAAGTTCGAATTCCTTTGGGTAAATTTCGGCAGTATATTTAGAAAACTCATGATTATTTAACGAAATATATTATCAAGATAACGGTAGGTGTTGTTGAATTTATCAGTTAAATGCAATTTAGGCGTCGGTTCTTCACTGAGGTTGGTCATAATATGTGATTCATAACAGTACAAAACCAATTTTCATATTAAACGGGTGCAATTAGTTCCCTTAGGAACACTTATAAGTTGTCGATAAACTTTGTTGCCCAAACGTTCATATATATTTTAAAACAGCTTCAATCATCTCATCACGCCTCCAGTAAGTATATCTAGCATATCTACCTTTATCATTAGCCTAAAAAAATGAGAAGAGGACTTTAAATGAGTTGCAGCAAATATATATACATTGATTCAGATTTACCAAAACGAACATTCAATTCAAAAATAGGAAAACTGTTGTTTGATAAGATTGTATGGACGTGTAATGTAAAGAGTTGAAAAGTCAAAACTGTCAACAGAATCAAAAGAACCATCAAACGCACGTAATTTATCTAAAACATTTAAAGACTTTTTATAACTTCAAAAATAGTCCATTTGAACTAGAACACATTTTTGTTTTGGGGCCATCTGAAATCCGCTTCTGGATGCTGGATTTTCTCGTTGTGTTAAAGACCCAATGTTGACCTTGTGTTGTGTTATGCTCTCTGGCCGAGTTGTTGTCTCTTTGACACTTTCCTCATTTTCGATTCTCAATTGTATTTCGATATATGGGATCTGGTATCATTGTTAAATCTAGGTAAACCACTGACACCCTGAAATCGACTCCCATTTTTGTAGCTTTTACGAGATGTTTTATTTAAAATGTCCTTAAATAATATGTTTCTTTATGTTATGTATTCTTGTGCTATCTTTGAGTAACTATATAAATACTTACTGTCCCACTGCTCTTATTTTACACAAGAGCACGTATAAACATGGCTACAGTATTGAAAGAACAGTTTCACAAAGGAAAAAAATTGAAAAAAATTATTGGTTCGAAATTTCGCTTTCTGAAATTCTTGCGATCTCAATAATCCGGTATGTTCAATAACCACAGATAAGTCAGATGTTGATTTTTTCGATAGAGAAATAAATGATTTGGTATGAACAAAATCTACAAAATGAGTGTTGCGTATTTAAAGTCGGTCAGTATACATGTAATTGTCATGCCTTTGACAACCTTATAGGTGTAATTGTGAAAAAAATAAGTATTTACAAAGTAAGCATGCAAAATGATAAGTTGAAATAATGAAAGAAAATCATAAACATCATAAAAAAATTTCTTTACCGCCAAGCTCCTGACGTTTGATATGAACTTTGCCTGTGCCACCATTATGGCAGAGACAGTTGACCACACAATTGTTTTAACTACACCAAACTGACTTTTAAAACGAAAATATTACCTACATGGTAAAAATAAGACACAGAATATTTGAGAAAACTAAGAAATTAGTCTTGATGAATATGTTACTTGACATCAACCAAGAATATGTGATATCAAGAACTGATATACTGTTCCTAGGTGGTATGTTCAATGGAGAAATAAATGATAAGTATGAATAAGGACTAAATGCACTTGTTTCTGGAAAAAAAAACGCATTTTGCTTGGATATAAAATGTTACTATAAGGATCAGTGATAAGGATATATCATCATATTTTTTTTACTATGGGACCGTTATTCTTAGACTGCTATGACAAGCATGCAGCGCTAACAATAGCAAGGGTAAGTATAATGGGAATAGTATAAATATATTATGTGAAAGAATAATTTCATCATTTTGAATGGGTATATTTAAAGAAAGTTTAAATTGATAAATAACATCGCTGTTAAATAAAAGGTGGGATATTCCGTTTGTTAAAATATACTACTGTATTTTTACAGGCACAACTTCCGATATGATTTTTTTTTTTTTTTTTTTTTTTTAGTAAAGTCTGAAAGGTTTTGCGTTGTTTAATTTTTAAGCCATTTTAGGATTTTTCTCAATTCTGTTATATATTTTGCCCGGCTGTTATTCTTTCCCTAAACTTTATTTTTTGGCCTGTTTTCCTCTTTCTGTAATTATTTAGTCCTTTATTATGCACATTTTGTCTATAATTATTATGTATTCTGTAAACCTCAATGCTCAGCCTCAATGTCTAGACCCTCTTACGATTATATTACATGATTAGTATTGAAACACGGAACTGATGAAGTCCGTTGTAGGTTTGATAATTACTCATCCATTCAAGATGTCTGCGCCCATCAAATTCTTTTTGGCAGACGACCCTCAAGTCTTATGCAAGATACATATGATAAAAGGATAAGAATCAGTCCATTTCTTTGAATTTTAACATAATTCTACCTTTTAATATAAGGTAGAACATTAATAAATACAGAAAAGTAATGACTGCATTTAGTCATTTACGTTTATTTCATCGAAATTTTTTAAAAGTGTGCACCGGTGCATACTGACTGTGCACAGGCGTTTGTTACAATTGCTGGGTTTACTATCCATACGAACCCCTGTTTTTTAGGGATTCGTGACGATAGTTAACCCTGCAGACCAGCAGTTGTAACAAACCCCTGTGGACTGTGATTAAAATATGCATGTCTGTGCTTTTAAGACAATGTCCTTGAAGGAAAATTTAACAGAACAAAATTTCTTCAACTAATACTTATATGAGGCAGGCATTACCTGTGAATGGGGACGAATTCTGATTATTTTTTTTTAAAATTCAAACATGTTGATAAAAGAAACGGAAATACCGTAACGTTTCCGATATTGGTTCTGTTGTTAGGGATTTAGTTGTGACGTTATTTAAGTTATGACGTCATATTCAATGTAAACAAATAAACGCTGTTATCCAGGTAACGTCTTTTTCATATAAAACAATTATTAAAAATGATTGGGTGTTAAATTCCTTCCTATATTTGTTGATATGTTGATAAATATACATTTTATTCAAAGTCTCATGCAAACAAGACCGGAAACGAAAGAAGACCGGAAACGGAAGTAGATCTGAAAAAAAAAAGTTAACGATTTTGAGTTCATTAGTAGAATGAAAAATTCGGGAAATTTTCCCGAAATTTTGAATTTTTTTTTTTTATTGATTTTTCTACCGTAATTGGGGACATCTATTATAAATCTTCTATAAAAAATGTTGTCTTTACTTTCTTACATAATTTTTTTTGGGTCTTCAACAAAGTTAGGGGGGAGGAGGGGTCCTGATCCCGTAATCCCAGATTTTAATAAACGAAATCCCGAGATCCTGAATTTAAATAAATTTAAATCCTGACATGTATCCTGAAATTTTGAAAAATAATTTGATGCTGAAAGGGTCAATCCCGAAATCCCAAGCTTTAAAACACTCTGTCACTGAGTCCCTATAAAGGTGTTTTATACTGCAATCAGCTATTTTACTATACAGATAATGCTATACGTATAAACGTTAGCTTTATGTATATGTCAATGAACTCAACTAACCTATAAGCCCCGCCTACTTACCGGAACTACTGTATTTCAACAACAACGTCATGTCACAACCATGACAATGTGTAGTAACAAAGGTCAAACTTTTATGAATTTAAACTTGTTATATCTTCAAATTGGTAATTTATATACCATGTTTATTAAATGTTATTAATTAAGTTCATTTTCCCTTTCTAATTCCTTAAAATGTCAATGTTTTACCGCCTGGACTACGCTCATAGGGAAATACCCCAAAATGGTACCCCAAGAGGGAAATTCCAAACACTTTTTTTTAACAATGTTTGTTACATATTTTTTTAAATTTTTTTAATTTTTTATCGATTTCAGTATAAAAACAATATGTAGAACCTCACATTTCCCCCGTTTCTAAGCCTCATACAAATAAATTTCATATTTCAAGACACTATACATATATTGTCTAAATAGTAGTCTCAGTAATAATCAAGAGATTCAGCACCTTGTCCTGAGCAAAATTTTTTTTTTTAATTCTTTAGTTTATTTGTGATAACATTGTTGCACCATCTATCGGAAGATTAAAGTCACGCCTGTTTCAATATTCTTGACCAATTTGACCAATGGTAGCACTTCAACTCTTCAATTTGGAGGTAAAAACACAGTAGCGTCTAGATTACACACACTTGGTAAAGCAGGAAACGAAAAATATATGTTGACAGTCATGCATTTGTGCAAGAAACATACACAGGAACTTCTATTAATTAATCAAAAACATTCAAATTGTCACTAAATAAAATCGTATGTTTAGGAATGTAAAGACTTGTTGCACAGTAAGCATGTGGCAATTGTTTACATACACCATCTACATTTACACTGTCACATGATCATGTTATAGGCGCTTTTTGATTGGATGCAGTGAGTTTCGACTGCAACTGATGAAAATCATTACCTTAATTGTGTCTCTGAAATTCTATCTCTTTCCGGCAAGGGTGGAGAGGAGGGAAGTGGATCCTATCCCTTGGCTATCAAAGATGTAGACTCTGGTGCTATTTTCACAATAAATATCAGATAAACAACCCATGTTCTGTTTTAGGGTTATAAACAACTGATTAACATTTCTTGATTATGGCTTACACTACATGTAAATTGTCCTTTTTTTGTGCCAAAGAAATAAAATGGTCAACTACAAAAGTAAAAGGGAATTGTATATTATCTTTATAAATCTTGTTTGAAATTATTATAATTTATGCTCTTTAAGGGTCATTAGATATGAGATATAAAAAAAAAGAAGATTTGATGTCACTTTTACTGTTCTAGAGTTATGCCCCTTTAAACATCGAATTTTCTGTTTTGTCCTTAGGTTTGCGTCAGCCAAATGTTATGAAATTTATACAAAATGGTTATTTCCACAGAACTCAGATCAAGTTCAAATTTGGATACTGTCACTTTTACTGTATTGTTCTTGAGTAATGTCCCTTCATAACGTTGGAGCAAGAAGGGAGATCATCTGTGTCCCATGGACACATTCCCCATTTATTTTACCTTTGTATGAAATCAAACAGACCTAGAAAATTCCAATTGTATATATTCACCATCTCTTTATATCTACATGTATATGTTTATATTTGATTATATGACCTTTGGCAGTCTTTGGAGGTCACCCTGGTTGTTAATACGATTGTGTCTAAACTAAAATAAGCAATATATGCTGATGCATATTATCAAGTCCATGCCTCAGGCTCATAAATTGTTTCTTTACCACTTTATAATTTGGATATAAGACATGTAAATGTAAGATTTAGTATGTTATAAATCAAATATGAGAATTTGAGTCAAATTCAATTACATATTCATCAATTTGATGAATATGTATTTCACATCTAATGCCTAGAGCTTTAATAACTGAACCAATTAACTAGTATACTGATATCTTTTATTTCAGATAATTTGTTACTATTGAAATGAGTTGTAGACAGTTAATTCAACGTGTGCAGCTCTTGTATTCTATGAAGTCTCCCTGTCAAACATGTATTTGTGGAACTATCAGCAGAAAATTCCATCTTGTAGGAGCATTAAATGTAAGGAATTAAGATATTTTTATCAAAGACATACTTAAAAACAGTCTTGAAGTTTTCATGATTTTTAAGGATTAATGACACCCTATTATCATGATCATAACGGTTATTTTGTCTTTGTTTGAATTTTTTGAAGATCATAAATTCTAATAGCCTGCAATGACTTGTAAAATAAGTCAGAAAAAGTCACCTCTTTGTATATGCTATGTACAGATCACTCCTGCTAATTTTCCTTACAGACAAAATATATGTAGCAATTATAGAGGGATATCAAAGAGTACAATTTCAGTTGATGACATTCATTCATTATTTGATTAATTGATTGATTGTTGTTTATTTCATTAATTGATTGATTGATTGATTGTTGTTTATTTCATTAATTGATTTATATATTGATTAATTGTTATTATATTCAATATAGATGTTATTTTAATATATTATTAGCTCACCTTTCCTACAAGAAAATGTGAGCTTTTGCCATCACTTGGCTTCCGTCGTCGTCATCCGTCTGTCGTCGTCTTCGTCGTAAACTATTTCAAAGATCTTCTCCTCTGAAACTACTGAACCAATTCAAACAAAACTTCATCTGATTGATTCCTAGGGTATCTAGAATAAAGCTTGTGTTTTAATTCCCATTTCATCAAAAAACATGGCCGCCATGGCTAAAACTAGAACATAGGGGTAAAATGCAGTTTTTGGCTTATAACTCAAAAACCAAAGCATTTAGAGCAAATCTGACATGGGTAAATTTGTTTATCAGGTCAAGATCTAACTGCCCTGAAATTTTCAGATGAATCGGACAACCCGTTGTTAGGTTGCTGCCCCTGAATTGGTAATTTTAAGGAAATTTTTGCTATTTTTGGTTATTATCTTGAATATTATTATAGATAGAGATAAACTGTAAATAGAAAAAATGTTCAGCAAAGTAAGATTTACAAATAAGTCAACAGGTCCAAAATGTTCAGTTGACCCCTTTAGGAGTTATTGCCCTTTATAGTCAATTTTTAACCATTTTTCGTAAATCTTAGTTATCTTTTACAAAAATCTTCTCCTCTGAAACTACTGGGCCAAATTTAACCAAATATGGCCAAAATCATAATTAGGGTATGTAGTTTAAAAATTGTGTCCGGTGACCCGGCCAACCAACCAAGATGGCCGCCATGACTAAAAATAGAACATAGGGGTAAAATGCAGTTTTTGGCTTATAACTCAAAAACCAAAGCAATTAGAGCAAATCTGACAGTGGGAGAAATTGTTTATCAAGTCCAGATCTATCTGCTCTAAAATTTTCAGATGAATTTGACAACTGGTTGTTAGGTTGTTGCCCCTGAATTGGTAATTTTAAGGAAATTTTACTGTTTTTGGTTATTATCTTGAATACTATTATAGATAGAGATAACCTGTAAACAGCAATAATGTTCAGAAAAGTAAGATTTACAAATAAGTCAACATGACTGAAATGGTCAATTGACCCCCTAAGGAGTTATTGTCCTTTATAGTCAATTTTTTAAAATTTTCATAAAATTTGTAAATTTTTACTAACATTTTCCACTGAAACTACTTGGCCAAGTTCATTATAGATAGAGATAATTGTAAGCAGCAAGAATGTTCAGTAAAGTAAGATGTACAAACACATCACCATCACCAAAACACAATTTTGTCATGAATATATCTGTGTCCTTTGTTTAATATTCACATATACCAAGGTGAGCGACACAGGCTCTTTAGAGCCTCTAGTTATAAAACATTTCTAAAAAAATGCTGAAAGTAAATCAGTAAAACTAAAAATATAATCAGTTGAGGATTTATTCAACATTTGCCATATTGAATGATATTATGTTACAATAAATGTGAATGTATTTTCCTGTTATGCTTGTAGTACTCAGTGCCTTTCTATTTTTGTTTCAGGGATCTGCTCCTGTGAAAGGTAGAACAAAAACTTTTGAGGAAGCTCAACAGGATCTTCAGAAGGTAAAACTCCATATAAAATAGGAGATGTGGTATAATTGCCAATGAGAAGACTTTTCATAAAAAAAACTGGACAAATATGTGACAATTACAGGTTTCAATATGGCCCTCAACAATGAGCAAAAACAATACAGTATATAGTAAACTCTGAAGTGCCCAAAGATGATAAATATTAGAGGGAAGAGTCTGCAGTATATTAAACTGAAACTATATTTTCATGAAAATCAATGCATAAAAAAAGATCAATCAGTTACTGTGGATTCATAAATTTTTGTTGGATACTAAGTTTTGTGGATTTTGTGGGTACAGCATAGCCACAAATTTAAATGTATTGGAAATTTTCAATTGGCTTGTATACAGACTTTTTTTTTAATATACCGGTAGATTAGACCGTTGGTTTCCCGTTTGAATGGTTTTACACTAGTAATTTTGGGGCCCTTTATAGCTTGTTGTTCGGTGTGAGCCAAGGCTCCGTACATTGACCTATAATGGTTTACTTTTATAAATTGTTATTTGGATGGAGAGTTGTCTCATTGGCACTCATACTTCCTATATCTATTTAGCAGTACAACAAAATTAGATATCCATGAAAATGTAAGTTTTCCTCAATCCATGAAAATTGGTACCAACAAAAATAAATGAATCCACAGTATGATGAAAAACAGAATCAGAGCTGATGATTTTGACTGAAATAATTTCAATCAATTAATTGTGTCAGCTTTTAAATGTCTTGTGGTAATTATTTTATGCTAACTCAGGATGATTCTTCTATTGTAAATCAAATTGTTTGTTTTCAGGCAGAGAAACGAATTGCAAAAAAGAAAAAGACAAAAGTAAAAGTGATATCAATTTACAGAAATATGACAGTGAGTCAAATTGCCACTCAAACTAGTAGGACTGTAGGTATGTAATCAAAGATTAATTTCCTTGTTTTGAGTCTAGCAGGTTTTGACTAGTTATCTCTCTTTTAAGTTAACACTTCTTAGGGGAGGTGAAAGTTTGTTAAAGTCCTACCTGGCAGAGAATCTTGATCTCTCTTATGTTGTGTAATATAATAGTCTACTAGTGATCATTAAACTTCCGTCATCTGCTAACATGGGAATTTTCATTTAATTTACCATTGAGTCACTCAGGTTGGTTGGTCCCTAACCTGGGACAGTGGTCTAACAGTAAATTACATACTTTTAAATATGTTGATTTCTAGGTGTTTTGGGGTTATTTGAGTTGTTGCTGCCTCATGACCTATACCATTGTATACCCAACACCATATTTTTTCTCTCTCAAAGGCACAAAATTGAGACCATTTATTAACCATCAGTCACTTTAGAGTTTTAATTTGCTTTTACTTTTAAATGTTTTCTGCTTTTTTGGTAGAAGAAGCAAATATCAGTTTTGATGTCTATAATTTGGGGCCTCAGTGACTGAGTGGTCTAAGTAGATACTACTTTAATCACTAGCCAGTCAACACTGAGGTTGTGAGTTCGACCTATCTCTTGTGGGTGCCCCAACTCCAATTTTAATTGACTAGGATTGTCAGTTTTTCTATCGAAGGTCATGGTTTTCTACGGGCACTCCGGCTTCCTCCTCCAATAAAAACTGGCCGTCACGAAATAGCCTAAATGCGGTACTTAAAAGTGGCGTTAAAACACCAAAAATCAAAAATCAAATCAATGTCTATAATTTGACTGGATGTATCACCTTACTTCCATATTCACTGCAAACACACTTCTATAAGATGAATTAGTCGGAAAATAATTAACACAACTCTTTGGTAGACTCCAAATGGGTCTCCCTAATGCGCCTGAAATGTAAGAACTCAAAAGTTGTTTGTTAGCAACAAATCTCTGTGTAGTGATATTGGACATGTCTCTAATTTTAACACATGACTGAGCTTAGCCATTTGTGCCGATTTGGAAAGTAGAGGACCATAGAAAAAATGTTTAAAAACTATGGAGTTATTAAATGCATGCAAAGACTTAAATTTTACAATGTGAGCAGAGGAATTGAGGAAACAGCTACAATAACTGCCTACCTAAAATGAATTGCCCATCTGTACCCAAATAAGCACACTGTTAATACAACGTTTTATACTTTTTTTCAATGAACAAGTAAATTAATAGTGTTCTACTACTTTTCAGTAGACTGCAAATCAAAAGAGTTTTTTTTATAGCATAATTTTAATAATGCAATTTTTTTCTGTAGATAATATTCTTGATGCTTTGGAATATGCTAATTCCAGACAAGCATTTCGTGGAGGCAAAACAGAAAGTAAGTAATAATAGATTATGTTAATTAGGGCTATTCCAGAAAAAGGGACAGAATTTTTTGGGTAAAGATTGCATGAAATGCAATGAAAACCCTATGTAAATGACTTAATATCTATATCTTCCAAGGATAATCACTACTTTTGATATAGTAATTTATAATAATAATTACATAATTTGTGCAAGTTGCAGGAATCTGATATTTGTTCTAAAAAATTGTTCTAAAAATATCATTGATGTCATTGCTCAAGTCCTTTTTATACGACCGCAAAAATTGAAAATTTTTTGGTCGTATATTGGTATCACGTTGGCGTTGTCGTAGTCCGAAGACTTTTGGTTTTTGCACTAAAACTTTAGTTTAAGTAAATAGAATTCTATGAAATTTAAACACAAGGTTTATGACCACAAAAGGAAGGTTGGAATTGATTTTGGAAGTTTTGGTCCCAACAGTTTAGGAATAAGGGCCCAAAAAGGGGCCCAAATAAGCATTTTTCTTGGTTCTCGCACCATAACTTTAGTATAAGTAAATAGAAATCTATGAAATTTAAACACAAGGTTTATGACCATAAAAGGAAGGTTTGGATTGATTTTGGGAATTTTGGTCCCAACAGTTTAGGAATAAGGGGCCCAAAGGGTCCAAAATTAAACTTTGTTTGATTTCATCAAAAATTTAATAATTGGGGTTCTTTGATATGCCGAATATAACTGTGTATGTAGATTCTTAATTTTGGTCCCGTTTTCAAATTGGTCTACATTAAGGTCCAAAGGGTCCAAAATTAAACTTAGTTTGATTTTAACAAAAATTGAATTCTTGGGGTTCTTTGATATGCTGAATCTAAAAATGTACTTAGATTTTTGATTATTGGCCCAGTTTTCAAGTTGGTCCAAATCGGGGTCTTAAATTAAACTTTGTTTGATTTCATCAAAAATTGAATAATTGGGGTTCTTTGATATGCCAAATCTAACTGTGTATGTAGATTCTTAATTTTTGGTCCCATTCTCAAATTGGTCTACATTAAAGTCCAAAGGGTCCAAAATTAAACTAAGTTTGATATTAACAAAAATTGAATTCTTGGGCGTCTTTGATATTCTGAATCTAAACATGTACTTAGATTTTTGATGATGGGCCCAGTTTTCGAGTTGGTTCAAATCAGGATCCAAAATTATTATATTAAGTATTGTGCAATAGCAAGAAATTTTCAATTGCACAGTATTCAGCAATAGCAAGAAATCTTAAATTGCACAGTATTGTGCAATAGCAAGAAATTTTCAATTGCACAGTATTGTGCAATAGCAAGTATTTTCAATTGCACAGTATTGCGCAATAGCAAGAAATATCTAATTGCACAATATTGTGCAAAAGCAAGAAATTTTCAATTGGAGTTATCTTTCTTTGTCCAGAATAGTAGTTGAATCAACTGAAATCATTGTTTTATACAATATACAAATTATGTATATTCACTTTTACTACTAACTGATAAATTAAAACAATCTTTACCATTCAGTGATACAGTCCTTGGATGGTGTAAACTTCCCACTAACACCATACACCATTACACCATACACCATACCCCATTACACCATACACCTTGTATCATTACACCATACACGTTACACCTTTGCACCATACACCTTACACTTTACACCATATACCATTCCCCATTCTATCTACACGATCTGAAATTACCCATAATGCAATTGAATTTTAAATATTAAGATTTTTATTATGTTTATGCTTACAATCCGAAAAAAATGAAATGAAAAAAAAACTTCGTTTGCAACCAATGAAAGGTCGTACACTATCATTCACACCATTCCCGATCGCACGTTACACAATCACACCATTCCTCATACACCATTAGACCATTCCCCTTACACCATACACCATAGCACCATACACCTTACACCATTGCACCATATGCCATACACCATTACACCATACACGTTGTTTTGGGAAGTTTACACCATCCAAGGGCTGTAACAAGCACTTTTTTTACATTTTAATATTTTATGATGTATTTAAATGAGTAGTTATTGTTGCAAATTCCATTAAAAATTTGAATTGAGATCAGTTTTGTTGGAATAAGGGAAAGGGGGATGTGAAAAAAAATTGGGGGGGGGGGGGAGGGTGGAGTTGTGTTCAATTTTTCTCATTTCAGATTTCATAAATAAAAAGAAAATTTCTTCAAACAGTTTTCTGAGAGGATTAATTTGGCATGCACAACTAAAAGATAGTTATTTGTTGTTTTTGTCATACAAAAGTATAATTGGAATTTGTATGAAATCTTTTATCTATTAGACTACTGATGTTATTGTATTTTCTTTCAGTCACTGATGTGTATAATTGTATTCCATATAAAAATCTTCTATCCGTTTGACTACTGATGTTATTTTCTTGTTTTTTTCCCCAGTCACTGATGTGAAAGTTATTCAGAAAACTCTGACATTCCTTGGCTACAGATCACGTATTATAGCTAATCCAGAAATGGTGGTAGCAAAGAAAGAAGAAAATAGTAGAGATATTGAACCACAGTAGGTCTTATCGTATCTTTATTTAATGATTTTGTAGAAATTTATTGAAGAGCTATTTGTGACCTCAATAGTTAAATTTGAAAATGGAAAATGGTTGGATAGATTAATGAAGTCTACTGTTTTTTAAAAAGGTGTTTGCTAAAAATGTTGCTAGTTGAAAAATGATTTTTCTTTCAATAAATGCTGTAAATGCATGACATTAATGGGGTAGTAAAGATACACATGTAGGTTTGTGTTCTCTTTTTGAGATTAAAGCATTTGAACAATTAGAATGATTTTGACAGGAAAGTGATTTCTCGGTATTTTTCATATTTAATGCATTGAAAAAAAATAATATTGAACTGTAAATTTAAATTTAAAGTTTAAATAATTAGATAAGCAAATCAAGAAGTATAGGCATTGCTGTTTAAAATGGTTAGCCGAGGAAAATGCTAGAGTGATACTAAATATCCTTTTAGGCAGTAAAAAGATTCTTCCCCATTTTAAAACCTTTAAAGATTATTATTTACCCATGTATTTCAATATGGCATAATGCCATTTAATTATGTAAATTTATGTAAATGCAAAACAATAACTTTTTGTCTGATGTAAAAAAAAATAAAAAATAAAGAGGTTTGTTTTATCTTCTTCATTGACAATACAATTGTTGTATACTGCTTATGATTTAAAAATTGAGTGAATGGTATAGAAAGAAAACTTCAGTTGTGTACTGTGGATTCATTTATTTTCATGGGTATCAATTTACATGGATTGAGGAACACTTCCTTTTTCATGGATATTTGATTTCGTGGTTTTCCAATCATTGCATACAAAACCTTTAGAAAATTTGTAATTTGTTAAACATTTGAATTTGTGGCATACCTGTATCCTTGAAACCCACAAAAAGTTAATATTCAAAGAATAATAATGAATCCACAGTATAATTGCAGAAGAAACAATTTCTATTAAACTATTAGTCTTGAAATTGAAATTTATTAAAAGTATTAACTTTACCTAGGCCACCACCAGATCCTAGTGTGTTGGTCAGACGTCCACCTGTGGTGACTATTATGGGACATGTAGACCATGGTAAAACAACATTGCTAGATGCTCTCAGAAATACTAATGTTGTAGCTCAAGAATTTGGTGGAATAACACAACATATTGGTGCATTCTCAGGTAAAATGCTAGTTGATATAACAGTGTCTTGTGTAAAGTATTAGATTTATGGACAGCTTAGGGACGACATCAAATGATCAATGTAAGAGAAAAAACTTAATTCAAATAGTTTGGGGGTGAGGGGCGGGGTTGAACTTCTGCAAGATTTGGTAATCCGACATTGATTTTTACATATATTCATATGGGTCAATCAATTTTTCCCAAATTAAGTTAAGAGGGTCAGTGAAAAAACTATGTGAAATAAGTTTTTTATCCTTCATTGAACTTTTGATGTCATCCCTTAAGGGTTGAGATAGTGGGCAGTTTGATTCTATGTCTGAGACCACAGGCCTCATGTTTGAATATGGATTGGTAGTGATTACTTATGAATGTAATGAGATAATATGCAAGTAATTGGGCCTTTTATACAATTTTTAGATTTTCATCCTTATGACGATATAAGGACTTTATTTTCAGTACTTTTGTTGATTAACCCATAGATTCCAGAGCAGTTTCAGGAACATGTAGACATGGTAGAGAAGTAAAAATAAAAACAAATCTGGAGCATAAAGATGCAAAGAATCTATGAAAAAATTAATGTTTGTTACCTTTCAGATTGCACTTTTATTAATATAGAAAACGCAGTTTCCCATTGAAAAACTCCTTTTGCTGCTAAAACTCTGTCACTTTTACTAAGGAGTTTCGTAAAATATTACATCCTAGTAAAATATTACATCCTAGAACAGAAAGTTGATATGCACTATTATTTTATTCAAAGGTCAAAACATGGCTGTGCAGCATATTTTGAACATTTATTTGCCCTGAACTTCTAAGAGTTTGAATATATACATGATATACCATAATTCTGTACTACCCCTACCTTCACTTTGGAGTCTTTCACAGACTTCAATATCCCCTACTATCATACGTTTTTATACTGGTAACATTCCCTAATTATGTCTCTATGAGATAAAACATAGAGATCATATCTGGGAACCAGTACGTAAACGAAACAAAATATCTGAATATTATGTATCTTCCCAAAAGAGGTGTGGCTTGTGAAACCTCTAGTATTCTTATCACTTATCAATCTTTCTAACAAATTAAATATGAATATTTGTACCATGAAGCATTTTTGCTAAAAAATACACTTTCGTTCAAAATATTGTATGATTTTCATATTGCTCTGACATAACAATGATATTCATTATTCATTTCAGTAAAAATGTCATCTGGGAATACAATATCCTTCTTAGATACTCCAGGACATGCAGCATTCTCTCACATGAGGGCACGAGGGGCATCCCTTACAGACATAATTATATTAGTGGTAGCTGCAGACGACGGTTTAATGCCTCAGACTGTAGAATCCATTCAACATGCCAAATCTGCTGATGGTAATTAATTATTATATGTAAAAATGTAAAAAATATACGTATAGGATAAACATAAGTGAACTAAGGGTATCCAAAGCACTTTTCTGGAATTACTGTCATCAAAAACTCACAGATCAAAAAATTTAAAGCCAAGTTTTATAAGTTCTTGAATACATGAAGTGCCATGTGGCATAAAGGCACCTAAAAAGAAGAGCCAAATACATCTTATAGTGTAGAATTGTAAAGACTGAAAACTCTATGTTAGAGATTAACAGGTGGTTTATACGATACAGAAATGTAATATTATAATCAGTTGTGTTTAAATATATGTTCATTCTGTAAGCCACTGTATGAATATGCATTGAATACCTAGACAACACATTTAATCATTTACCTTATTTTATTTTCAGTTCCCTTAATTGTTGCGATCAATAAAATGGACAAGCATACTGCTGATGTTGTAAGTTAGTTAACATTTGTCTTTATTCTATAATTTATAATTTGTTTTGGTCTATGCATCTGTTCGTCCTTCCCTCCATTCCGTCTGTCTGTCCCGATTCAAGTTAAAGTTTTTGGTCAAGATAGTTAATGAAGTCCAATTTCCTTGAAATTTGATACACATGTTCCCTATGATATGATCTTCATATTGCTTATAACAGTGATACTCATTATTTATTTTGATTGAATTGTTTATTTTAAATTTTGAGGACGGAGCCACTTTTTGCGCCATGATTACATTACATGGTGCAAAACGCTACCGAACCGAGCAACTGGTGTCTACTTTATTATATTGCAGATAAAACAACAAAATGAATAAAGATTAAAAGTTGTTTTTATTCAAAATTCAACACAATTACAATAATTTACACCTTTTACCTGTTAATTACCTGAAAATGCAGGTAGCCGGATAAAATTTTACTAAAATAATTGCTTAAGGTGGTTCGCGGGTCTAAATCATTTATATAGGATTTCTCTATATTTTTCTATAAATGAACTTTATCTTATAGTTAATAGAAAAATAAAATAAAAAAGTGGGGTCACCGTTCATTTGCGCTCACAATCTGCCTTCGAAAGAAGCATATATTTTTGTAAAGGTGTTTTTTTTCTGTTGAAGTAATAGGAGAAATAAAGGTAATATCGAATTAAAAAAAAGAAATTTATTACAGAAAAGCTAAAATTTTACAATAATTTAGTTTAAGTACAGCTTATATGGAAATTATATTAAAAAAGATAGGTCACCGATGAGTTGAAAAAGATATTTCAATTTTAGAGCCAAAAAATGGCATTTTTCCACCAAAGGGAGATAATTTGGAACTTTTTCAATGATGTATACATTTTGAAAGTCATCTGGGGCCAACACGAATTGATTGTTTTGAATGATTTTTGTACCATATGATAAAATAACAACTACAAAAGGAAATAAATAAAATTTGAAATGAAAAACAAATGTTTGATTTTTTTCTGAAATTTTTATACCCTTGAGCCTCCTTAACATTACAGTTCATGCTCTCCTGAGCATTTTTCATGTACTAGCTTTGTATCTCTTATAATAAAAAAGATAAGCAGTCTAAAAAGGAATATACTGTTCTAATGAATGAACACAAAAAAAATGCAGCAGCACCAGCCAACTTTCTATATTTTGTGTAGCGTTGAAAGGGTGCAAAATTAGATTTTTGACCCCAATTTCACACACCACTGAACATAGAAAATGATAGTGCGAGTGGAGCATCCGTGTTCTATGGACATAATCTTGTTATAATTATAAAAGTTGCCATATTTCATCAATGATTTGGTTATAAGAAAGTTAAGGGCTGTCTCAAGAAAAAGGGCTATCCTCCCCAAAAATCCCAGATATTTTATTCTGTATTCCAGTTATTTGGTTTTAATTGTCTGTAAGATAATTTTGGCGTGAATTGTTACCTTAATGTTCATTCCATTTTGGTTTCCATTTACCGTACAACTGTGCCTTGATCAAAACATTTGAAATTTGTAAATACTGTTAGGATCATCTATCACATATTGTAATGTAAGGTTCTTACTTATCTTAAATTATCTGTTCAATAAATTCAGTTTGCCAAAACAAAGATTTGAGGCTATTGACAATATATCCTGATAATTATACCCCCATCCACCACCCACTGTCCCCCTTAAAGAAGTGGGGGTATACTGTTTTACCTCTCTCTATCCATCAGTCCATCCACCTGTCCATCAGCCTGTCAGTCTGTCACATGAATATTTTCATTGCATATTTCTCAGTAACTACATCACAAGAATTTCTGAAATTTAGTGTCAGGGTAACCCAGTTTGTATGAGTCAGATGAGTTTTCAGATTCATCCATTTTACCTTATTCTTTTAGCTGGGTGGGGGTATCATCAGTGAGCATTAGCTAAAAGAATCACTTGTTATTACTTGATTTTCATTAATTAACCTCATTTTGTTATTTTCTATGGTAAGAATACCTTGGATTGCTGAACCAGTATCCAATTATTTAAAGGTTTGGACATCAGTGTTCCATAAAGTTTCATGAATAAATTTCTCTTTTATTATATTTAGGAAGGCACAGAACAAATGTTGTTACAGTATGATGTTATACCAGAAAAGTTTGGAGGAGATGTACAATGTGTTCCAATATCTGCTTTGAAGGTAAACAAGTTACTATGTGTTCCATATCTGCTTTGAAGCTTAAGGTAAATACTATAAACCAACTTATTTTCGCGGATACTTTATTTCGCGTTTACCAATTCTAGTCAATTTCACGGCTTTCTTATTTACTTGATGTAGATTAATAAAGATTTACTTATTCGCTACGATTTATATTCGCTTTATTTTTCTTCTTGCGAAAGTCGCGAAAATAAGTTGGTTTAGAGTACTGTGGATTCATTAATATTCGTTGTATACCAATTTTACCGTGGATTTCGTGGATAGCAGAGAACTAGAAATTTAAATGTTCAATGAAATATAAATTGTCTTAAGGAATGCATGCAGACTTTACCCAAACCACGAAATTAAATATCCATCACTATGCAAGTTTTCCTCAATCCGCGAAAATTGGTGCCCACGAAAATAAATGAATCCACAGTACAATCAGTACATTTTAGTCTTTGATTATTTTAGGAGATGCTGTATACCGGTAGATACTTAAAAGATCAATTAAATTGAGGATTTCAGTTTTTTTGGGATAGGATTGCTTTCACCATTGATTCAGGGCCATGCCCTCACGTCAACCGTTTAATTCTAAACATTAAGGAATATCTCAGATTCTTATGATTGTCTTGCTTTAAAAGGTAAAAACAAACCAAAGGATCGAACTTAAACAACTTTCCTTTAATGTTCTTCTTGTAATCTTCATGTTTGATATTTCCCTTATATGCATGTTTTTAACAACACGGAAAATCAGAGTTAAACAGTATATATAATTAGTGTTTTCATAATTTTAGAAACACGTCAGAGGGAATTCCCAAGTTTTGATACAATGCGAAAGTTCTCTGAATTCCGATAAATCTATTTCTGTCATATTAGAACTGATGTGGAGTTTTTCTTATATATCACCGTTATGAAACTGATATTTGATATTGTACTTTTATAAAGAAATAGAGGACCATCTAGGTCGTTTAATTAAAATTAATATACTTTCTTCCTCCAGGGTTTGTTAAGTTAATTATGCGTATAGTTTTCTTGACTTCAAGGGGTATCAGATTGAGTGATTGCTCTGAATCCCCCGCTTCATTGATTAATTTGAAACTCATGGGATCCTTTCAATGTCTGTCAGCTATTGAGGGTTTTTGTTGTTGCATAATTTTAAATCATATGCATCATTTAAATTAAAATAAATGTAGTCCATATTGTAAAGGTTTAACTACAACACCCCTTCAGCCGAAATGGACTCTTCCATATTACTGTTTCGAGTTGTCTCCCTTCCATTAGTAACTTCCGTCAATTCTGAATCAAAATACAACACGTCGAGAAAATTAACTCATTTTGTCAATAAATGTCGTATTATATTAAAAATGATCGCAATTTAAACAGAGGAATGTGTACGGAAAGGAGTCATGCCCACTGACCCAAAGGAAATTAAATATTTAAAGAGTTAGGAATGGGGTTACTCCTAGAATTAACGTAGGAAAATAGGTGATAAGATACGAAGTGAAATACCTTCTCTCACTCTCAGTGACTGCTGTGGAAAGTAAACTTGAATTGATAGTAAACAAATAAAACACAATAAGTACATTGTTCATACACTTGTATCCGGGATTGGCTATTTTGTAACTATTCAGATTACGTAAATTACATTTAACATGTGCAGTTGAATTAGTTTTGAAAATAATAATATCCAGCTATATACATGTGTCAATGAAAACAATGGCAATCATATCCCTCAGAGCGATCTGCTCTTTAATTATTTAATGTAAAGTAAGCTATTTACTTACATTTTCTGCTCCTTTTCAAATTTTCAATAGAACGAAAGCACAGCAATAAAATCATTTTGTCAAAGGGTACAAATAAATTTTTCAAAATTAGCACCAGGTATTTGATATCATTGAATATTAAAAAATTCTGGCATTGTTTATAGGGGACAAATCTACAGCAATTACAAGAGGCAGTGATTACTCTAGCAGAACTTATGGACCTTAAAGGTGATCCTGTTGGTAATGTGGAAGGCAGAGTGATAGAAAGTAGATTGGTTACAGGCAAAGGGTAAGTCGAATGAAGACATTTAATTGTATAATGTGGATACATTTATTTTTTCGTGAGTACCAATTTTTGTGGATTGAGGAAAACTTGCATTTTTCGTAGATATCTAGTTTTGTTGTTTTTGCAAATTCTACAAACATCCTTTAGAAAACATGTAATTCCTTGAACATTTGACTTCATGGTTCTTCTGTACCAACGAAGTCATGGAAAATTATTATCCAAAGAATATTAATGAAAATATGCAGTATGCCCTTACTGCCTCAGTAACTGAGTGGTCTAAATTGTTTACTACTGTGTCTTTAGGCTGTCAACACTGAGGTTGTGAATTTAAACCCCACACTTGACAAGTGCTCTCCTCTCCAATTTTTTATCCTGAAATTTATTATCAAGCTTTATTTGAGCATTCTATGCTGTGTTATGTGTATTTACATCCATCTCATCAACTTTCTGTGTTCAAAATATAATCTGGCACATAGTGACATAGTAGACATGTATGAATATGTTTTGTATTATCTCAGGAACTAGACATCAGAGCTTCTGGAAATTTGATCTTGAATGATGGCCATGAATAAAATTTTGTCACAATTCTTGAAATAACAAAGCATAACTTCCTGAAATTTGAATCACGCTTCATGTGAGCATACTATGCATAGATTCTTTTTCACATTCATTGTTCTTGAACATCCAGATCCTGTTTGCAGAAAATTTAAATTAAATATATTAATTTTAAGCAATATGTCACAGTTTTTCTTGTTTTCTTATTTTTCAGGAAAGTTGCAACTGTAATTATAGAAAGAGGCACACTGAAAAAAGGCAATTTGCTTATTGCAGGAACTTCTTATGCAAAGGTATATTTCCTTGATGTTATAAATTCATTAAGGCTGGCTGCAAAGTAGCTGAAAGAATAGACTTAAAGATTAAAGAAGGACACAGTTTTAAAATTAACGATTATGACAATGTTCTTTTTATATGAGTTTATTAGATGTTATTATAGAAAAAATCAAATTATAATTGGGGCATTGGTGGCCAAGTGGTATAAGAAGTTCATCTACTGTGTACCTAGTCTGTCAACACTGAGGTGAGTTCAAACCTTGCACATAGCAGGTGCAATTTACGTCTTAATTGACTTAGATTTTTCAATTTTCCCTCCAAAGGTCAGTGGTTCTCACTTGGCAGTAGGACTTCCTCCTTTAAAAAAATGACCACCAGGATAAAGCCAATATGACAATAGTGCTGAAGATGGTGCTAAAAACTTACAATCAATCAATTTAATAATAATAAACAGCTTGTTAATTAATATTTTAAAATTGCATAGAAATCAAACCATGAAATTATATTTTGATTGAGAATTTTATAAATAGCATAACACTTCCCATAGAACTTTTTTTTAGATTTTACAGCACATTTCAGTCAGTATGTAGCTAATGGTAATATCTTTGGTTAGCTTGCCTGTTAGCTGAAACGTGAAGTCATTGTTAGGTAAGGTAAACTTCCCTCCTTTTTAAGTAGCTTGGTCCTACAGAGAGATATATTTTTTATCTGTTGGGCTAGTCTACTATTAAAGGAGGGAAGTTTACCTTACTCCTCAATTTATGTGATGTTTCTTGTTTGACAGGTACGTGGTATATATTCAGATAAAGGAAGTCAGCTGAAGGAAGCTACATTGTCTTCTCCTGTTGAAGTGACAGGCTGGAAAGAATTTCCCTCAGCTGGGGACCAAGTATTACAAGCACAGTCTGAGGTTTGTATCACATTTTTGTTAGGGCTATTCCATTAAAAAAGGATGTGGGGTGTAGGAATGGACTTTCAAAATAACACCCCCTCATAATTTTACATTATAATGCAATAGCCATAAGATCTTTATTTATCATTTCTATGGCTTCATCCACTCCATATCTTTTCCAGCTGATATTTAACAGTTTAATTTCTTTACTATTAAATTTGTACCAGCATTAGATAAAAACTTTTTAAAAGAGCAGTGCTACTCCTAAGGTAGCAAAATATCTTACATACAGTAAGGAAAAAAAGACAATTTGATTTTGATTGCTTTACAGCAAGTCCCTATAGGTTTTGTATTGTTGCAAATAGAAATAGATTTCTGGTACAGATACATCTACTTTTTTCATTTGATGAGTAAAATCATCTGTGTGATTTATGACATATTTATCTTAAACTATACTTTTTAAACATTTTTTGATTCTAGCGTCACTGATGAGTCTTTTGTAGACGAAACGATTGCAGGCATAAGTGTAAAATTTTATTCCTGGTATCTATGATGAGTTTGTTTATTTATAGAAACAGATAAAAGAGGCAATAGATTGGAGAAATTCATTAAAGATGGAAGAAAAAATGGACACAGATCAAGAAGCCATCAATGAAAAAAGAGAAAAACATGATGCAGAATATAAAAAACAATTGCAATTAAGACAATCATTAGGGAGACGAGAATATAATTTTGTACTAAAAACAATTAAACCAAACAGAGCTAAAGAAGAGGAAGTTCATCATGAAGGACCATCACTGTCTATTGTATTGAAAGGTGGGGTTAATTTATATAATTTCATGAAATTTTAAAAGGTAATACAACCAAATAAAAATGTCATATGTTTATTCTCGACCTTACTTAAATTATTCATTTTCAATAGTACATAAATGAAAGGTATACAAATAAAGAGCTGTGCTATGATTGCCAATAAGAAAATTACCCACCAGAGACTTGAAGATGATCAGAAGTCATATGGTTTTTAAAAGCTTTAAAATGCTGAAACAGCAAAAAATGTGACTCATTCTAAAGAAATATAGATGAAAAAGGAACTGTTGACCATTCTTCTCCATTCGTTATAATTTTAGAAACCTATTTGCTCTAATTATATATTCTTATAACACATTTTTTTCTTTATTTTTCCCTATAAAGGTGATGTGGATGGCTCTATAGATGCAATACTCAATACATTAGACACATATAAATCTCAGATATGTCGATTAAGTATTATTCATCATGGAGTAGGTGAAGTGGCCATGAGTGATATAGACAATGCCAAATTGTTTGATGGTAATTATGTTTAGCTGATATACAGACTAATAAGATATAAGTAAAATGTTCATCCTTTTTTCGGTTGGTTAAGAAGTTTTCGTAAATAAGCAGACGACAGAAAGTCAATTTTGTGTTCTTGGTTTCCTTCTTTTTTTATAGTCTTTGAAAAAAATGTTATCCTATATTCTGCTTTCCCTGTTTCCCCTTTCATTGCAGCCTTGTTTATGGACGTTAAAAGTCAGAAATTATGGTAGATAAAAAAATAAAGGTTCTTTAATGAAAATAAACTCATTGTGAAAATCTTCTACCATAAAATTGTGTAACTGTATAGTATAACAGATAGGGAATTAAACATCAATCAGACAGCAACCCAACGACACTAATAAACAAAAACAAGGTCATCCATCCTACAGTCTTGATAAACCCTTTCATAAGTTGTGTACACAGCAAGGGTGTGCATATTTTTAGCACCTCTTTATTGTTTCATGGCCAACTTTTTTAGAATAACCTAGCAATTTTATTTTGAAATGTCAAAAGATGCTCTATTTATTTTACGTCTATTTGTGGGTACCATACACATTTGTAACAATGGTCAATTCTGACTTATAAAACTTTCAGCAACAACTTCATTTTGATTTGTTTAATATATTAAAAAAAAGCAATAATGTAGTGAAGAAAACAGAGAAGATTACTCAGTGTTGTGTCTTCCATTGGCATCCATACCAAATTCTTGTCATAGCTGCATATTGATATGGCTGACAAGTGTCAATAAATTTCTATCATTTTATAGAGACATTTTGTAATTTAATTCTATAAGATAAATTAGTTCCACATATAGACAGAAAATGTGATTGAATTATTGTTAATAAAATGCAAAATAACTTATTTTTTTTAAAATCTTATTTTTTATTTAGGTGAAATATTTGCTTTTAATGTGCCAGTCTCTGAAACTGTGAGGGAACATGCCAAACTTAATAATGTTGTGATACATGAAGACAATGTAATATATAAACTGTTTGATAATCTAGTCGATAGCTTGTCCAAAAGATTGCCATTGAGAGAAGAACAGGAAATTATGGGTAAATATTTACAGCTTAAAGGAATGAAACTGCTAATTCATGGCCCCATTATATTGTTTTCTACCGGTATGTTAAATTCTTCAATTTAAAGCTTCATAGCTAAACGTAAGAATAAACAGTAAAAATAAGTTGCAATTATTGGCTTCAGTAAAAAAATCAGTATGATGAACAAAAACAACCAAAAATTATTTAAAAAAACAACTTTATGGTATGATTGCCAATGAGACAACTCTCCACAAGAGACCAAATGACACAGAAATTAACTACTACAGATCACCGTACAGCCTTCAACAATGAGCAAAGCCCATACCACATAGTCAGCTATAAAAGGCCCCGAAATGACAATGTAAAAAAATTCAAACGAGAAAACTACCGGCCTAATAAATATACAAAAAATGAATGAAAAACAAATATGTAACACATAAACAAACGACAACCACTGAATTACAGGTTCCTGACTTGGGACAGGCACATACATACAAAATGTGGCTGGGTTAAATGTGTTCTCTTAGACTAAATTATCAATCAGTACATGATTGGTGGCAAATTCAATTTCTTAAACACATAACTTCTTGTATGATAAATATTTATTGTGTTTATTTTTTGTACCTTTCAGGTGAAGCCACAGTAATGGATTCTTTTAATGTATCTTTTAAAAAGAAGCCAATGAGAATAGCAGGCTGTCGTGTTACGAGTGGAGTTCTTCAGAGAAAGCATAAATTTAGAATAATTAGGGAAGAGGAGGAAATATATAATGGTAATTTGATTTTTATTTTTATAAAAGAAATGAAACTAATATCATTAAGAAGGGTAAACTGTATATAGATATAGGAAGATGTGGTATGAGTGCCAATGAGACAACTCTCAATCCAAATAACAATTTATAAAATTTAACCGTTATAGGTCAAGGTACGGTAGGCCTTCATAAACTGTATACATAGAAATGTTCAGTCAATATTAAGAAAAGAAGATTGTGTGCTATTTTTTTAATTAGGACACCAAAATGTCAAAAGAAACGTTATTAGACAAACATAATGCTGTCATCAACATCAAATTCCTTACATGATTAGGGGCTAATACCATTCATATGATGCAGGGAAAGCAATTGGCCACAATTGTTAATGTGAAGTACTGTGGATTCTTTTATTTTAATGATTTTGATTTCATGGTTTTGCCAAATTTTGCAAATTTTATAGCAATAAGTCAATCACTCAGTTTGGTGAGTGGATAACAAATTTGAAATTGTCATTTGCAGAGCTGACAGAGAGATTTTTAAGTCATCAAAAAAAGTAAATAAACTTCCAATGTTGCAAAAAGTATTTAAATTTTCAACATAAACTTTCACAATGTGACACTTTGAAATTTGAATTGAAAACACATTATTATATATTTTTTTTCTTTTCAGGTCCTATTGTGTCTTTAAAACATCATAAATCTGAAGTAGAAACAATAAAACAGGACACTGAGTGTGGATTATCTATATCAGACAATGAAATCAAATTCGAAAGAGGAGATGTGATAATCTGTTATAGAAACTATACAGCAGAACAAACATTAGACTGGACTCCAGGATTTTAATATAGATATGCATTTAATGTTGATAATTTGTCATAATTTATAAAAAATTTGAATCTGCAGTTTTAGATTTATTGAAAGAGATTCAGGGTACATGCCAATATTACAACAATCAAACAATACAAGAAAGAAAGAAAGAAAAAAAAAAAGTTTAAGATGTTAAAAGATCAACATATCATATTTAACATTGGACAAGTGAGCTGACTGTCAACCTAAAATAGTTCTGAGTCTAGACAAGTGAGCTGACTGTCAACCTAAAATAGTTCTGAGTCTAGACAAGTGAGCTGACTGTCAACCTAAAATAGTTCTGAGTCTAGACAAGTGAGCTGACTGTCAACCTAAAATAGTTCTGAGTCTAGACAAGTGAGCTGACTGTCAACCTAAAATAGTTCTGAGTCTAGACAAGTTATGATTGATTGATTACTGTGGATTATTATTATTTGTTGGACACCAATTTTCGTTGATTTCTTGGGTACAGTTAAACCACAAAATTAAATGTTCAACAAATGATGAATTTTCTATTGGTTTGTATGCAGTCTTCAGCAAATCCAGGAAATTAAATAGTCATGAACATGCAAGTTTTCCTTAATCCACGAAAATTGGTACCCACGAAATAAATGAATCCACAGTTATCTGTTTATTGCCACTTTCATCACTTGCTTTATCATGGGGCTTGTTTTTATTGATGATGGAAGCCAACTTTTTGTATAAAATCAGACAATCCTAGTCAATTAAGATTAGAGGTGAATGCACCTGCCAGAATCTCAGTGTTGACAGGCTAGTAATCACTGTAACTCAGTCACTGTGACAAAATTGATAGAAGATTACCAAATATCTGCTTTAAAGTACAAAGATAAACCTCTTTAGATATATAGGGTTAACCAACTTTGAACTAAATAATCATCATGAGCCAGGGTTAAAATAGAAGTTTTCTGGAGCAAACAGGCCAGGTGAGCTTTTCTCATTACTTGGTGTCTGTTGTTGTTAAGGGGGCCCGTTAACATGTTAACAACACCTCGATTTTGGCAAAAAAGTAAAAAAAAAATGCAAAAATGCTGATAACAGTTAACAAAGTGGGTTGAAAACAGTTAACAGCTCAAATTGATCTCAGATAACAGTTAACACCTTGAAAAGGGCCATAACAGGTTAACACAAAAAGGTATTGCCCCCCCCCCCCCTCTAATAAGTTTTACAAAATTCTTCTCATCTGAAAATACTGGGCCAAATAAATCCAAACTTGGCATAAATCATCCTTAGGATATCTAGTTTCACCAAATGTATCTGATGACCTCCCCCATCAACCAAAAAGTTACTGGATTATCTTAACTTTTACCAAATTTTCATGATTTACTGATACAAAAGTACCTGTTGGATCTCAAAGAATTTTAACATAAATTCAGTCATAATCAGCAAAGCAGGCAGGACATTTCACTGTGTCCTGTTCCAGTGTGTGAATCAGTACCCTGACTTCAAAACTTTGAACAGTTTTGTTTACTTCAGGTGTTTAATATATCTGATGCAAGAATGAAAGGAACTATGTTATTTTTCCTACCTTTGTAAAATTATGTATGCATGCATGGTACACATTCCTATTTCCTTTCAAAATTTCACATGGTTTGTTTGGTTTACTGTTAATCCTCCTACAGATGTCAAGCTATAACTTATATATTATGCATATATGTACATAAACCAAGGATGTTCATATTATCAGGATTTTCTTCAAATTTTCCACATTTTATAGAATGTTGAATTTAGTAATTTTTTGTGTATTAGGGGATTAAATGTTTGTACAGGTAACTTCTTTTAGTTTTCAAGTTCAAACTTTTATATTGTGCAAAGTATTTTACATATATATATGGTGTGTATATTACCAAGACTTTGATTTACTCTTGATTTTCCTCAAATGACAAGATTTTATCTCTAATTTTAAAAAAACAAGAATGTGTCCAAAGTACACGGATGCCCCACTCGCACTATCATTTTCCATGTTCCATGGACTTTGAAATTGGGTAAATATCTAATTTGGCATTAAAATTAGAAAGATTATACTATAGGGAACATGTGTACTAAGTTTCAAGTTGATTGGACTTCAATTTCATCAAAAACTACCTTGACCAAAAACTTTTACCTGAAGCGGGACGAACGAACGGGCGGACGAACAAATGGACAGACGGAGGAACGAACGGAGCCACAGACCAGAAAACATAATGCCCCTCTTCTATCGTAGGTGGGGCATAAAAAAAAAATGTCCAGTAATTTACAGTTATCCTTGTCTAGTTGTATCAGGATGTTATAACTTGTAATCAAAATCTTCATATAAATTTATATATATAGATATAAATAAATATGACAGCAACCAATGACAAAACAGTCAAAACCAAATTCCTAAGCATTGGCTCATGTACATATGGTGGAGTAAAACTAGTCTTTATTTTAAGATCTCAACTCTCCCCTTATTATCACAATTAGTGGAATAAATAAATTCCAGTTCAGGAAAAGAATTTTATACTCTATGGTGATGGTATAATAGATAGCAATTGTATACAAAACCATAAAATCGATACAATATCAATAAAGAATAAAATTAATAATATGGAAATGGGGAAAGTGTGAAAAGAAACAACAGCCCTACCATAGAGCAGAATGATTGCATATCCGTAAAGATCAAATCATTGATTGCATATTGCTTGATTGTTTTAATGTCCAGTTGCAAATAGTTCATGCTGCTGATGCAAACATGCTTTATAACATGCTGTCCATAATTTTCATCAATGAATGTACTTCCAATAAGATTTCATACAGCAACATCACCAAAAGACTGAACATGATCTTGTTAAATATCCAGAATAAACAAGATTGGTGCAGAAATTACAAATAATAAGTACTTTAAAATATAAATATTCAAACTCAGTTTGGTATTACTAAAACAAACAACAGAAGGAATCAAAATGATTGCACAACAATAGTTTAATGAAGCAAAAATGAAAACCATGAACTAAAAACAAAAGATGAGAGATATACATTGATCACAGGAATATATATGAAATGCCATATATAGCTGCCAAGTGAACAAAAAAAAAAGTATATCTAAATTATCCTATATTCATATATCTTCATGTATGCTGGGAAAAATTCAATATCATGATCCAACATGCCAGGAGGTATCAAGGTAGACATATATAATGAATGTCTGATTAAAAGGTATGTTTAAAACTCACACTAGTCCCTTGAGAGAGGAAAAGACCACAATTTTGATAAGCCACTCTGGAATTTGAATAATAACTCAATTTTTACAAATTTTAATGTTAATAAAAATTTTCTCCTCTTCATGTCAAACACAATGTAATTCATTTATTTTGATATTATATATTTTGCTCATGTCTTTTAATGTATCAAATAACAGTTTTAAATTGGTGATGAGGCCAAAGTATGACAAATTAATTTTTATAATGTATAAATTTTTGATTAAAAATTATTAATTAATGAGGAATCAGAAAAATAATTTAGTGAATTGGTAAATGGACAATTAGGTTCACTTCATTTAACAGTGAGCACATATCTGGTCAAGGTTTAGTTATAGTCTGCTTTCTAAATTAATTTGAACACGTTTTTTATTGGTCACACAGTACAGTAATTTATACTGTATAAATATTTCAATTTAAAAGTAAAACTCACTATTGATTTTCCCTTTTCAGAAACACCAGAAAACAGGCAGTCAACATTTTAATAATTTAGAATTTTTATGTTTAAATATGTCTTAGTTGGTCGATAAAACTTCTATCAGCGTAGCTAATTTGTTAATGAACATTGTGTTTCGTCGTTTGTTCATTTTTCAAAACCCCCCTCCCATTCCCTTAATGTGGAATATGTTTGTATGAGGCGGGTATGAAATTTATATTTCATTTGAATCTCATAGAATTTTTAATTTGTTAAGCTTATTCTTTATATTTATTATTAGATACTACTAATAGTAGTTCTTTAATTCAGAGTTTATTTGTCAGTTATAATTTATGATCACTTTGTATTTCATTTGTATTATATTCTTGACATATGTATATATTATTATGACTACCTGCAAAGCCTAAATAAAAGTTTTTATTTTAAAAATATTGTAAGATGAATTAATTTCCCTTTGAAAAGATGCACTTGTTACTCGTTATTTATTTTGTATGTAAATGTACAACAACAAAAAATGGCAGTACATTTATTTGATTGCTGTTTAATTTTTAACTTTTTTCCTCATGCAGCAAAAGAATGATGACATCTTAATACCTTGAACTTAAGTGTTTTAAACATTAAATTTCTTTTAAATGAGGGTCTCGGTTGTGCGTTATTAACTTTTTGGTATTAGACACTTAGTAATCTGGTTTCTGGTATAAACTGCGATAGTTTCAGTTTGCTCTATTTGAATGACGAAAAGGGGTACCAGATTCCAATTAGATAATTAGAAAATTAAAAAATGTCAGAAAGCGAGCCGAAGACAAAAAAGGTTCGACATTTGGAGCCAGTTATTAACAACACTGACAAATGGCTGGAAGAGAACAGCAAACATTTCCTGCCACCAGTGTGCAACAAAATGATGTGAGGAAACTGACAATATTTTCGGTTTTTAACTTGTACTACTAAGACTAAGAGTAAGACTATCCACAGGCACTTGTTTCTATCCATAAGAAGGTTGACTATTAATATAAATAGATATGGATAAAAACAAGTGCCTGTGAGACTATCTCAGCATATTATCAATTTATCATGTGTAGAACTTTCCTGTGGCAGTGCTCAACTCATACTGAGGCTTCTATAATTGTAGTCCAAATAATTATGAGTCTTGAAAGGCTATGATAATTTTTTTCTTTGACGCCTTACTTAGTCCAAATAATTATGACGTCTTGAGACGTAAGGTGTCAAAGAAAAAAATTATCATAGCCTTTCAAGGCGTCAAAGAAAAAAATTATCATAGCCTTTCAAGACGTCATAATTATTTGGACTATAATTGTAGATGTTTTGGGGTTGGAAATATAAACCCGTCTTTTTCTTTAAAGGTCCCTGTCTTTGGGGTCAGACTTGCAATCCATCAGTCATGTACTACTAATAGACAGCAGACTAGGTTGTAGTTCGATATTTTTTTAACAGTAGTCAGTACAATCAGACAATGCTATAATATGACAGTCCTATAATTTAACAGCCTGGTAGTCTGACACACTCTGAAAAAAATAGCGATATAGATTTATGAAAAAATGTTATTAAATTGGATAACACATGTAAAATGGAGAATGGAAATGGGGAATGTGTCAAAGAGACAACAACCGAACCAAAGAGTAAAAAATAAAAGGCAGTGTCTGCGTGTACATGCATGCGGGTACAAATAGTCAAATTGCCTTTCGTAGGCTGCGCATACCCATATCCAGTTTTATAATAAAATGGCATGGGAACGGAAATGATACATGAAATATATAGGGAATTTGTCTCAATTATTTGATTAAAACTACTGAGAAATTTTATAAATATTAATATATAGGTAAGTAAACAGTTTTTTTCAATTAATATAATTAGTGATACACATGTGGGGAAGACATTTCAAAGTTAATGGTTAACATGAATTGGAACAATTTGTTCAAAACCATGTTGTTTAATTTTATACAATTGTATAAAAGAAACTCGCAGTCAATAGAATCTGCAGAAAACAGAAGAGCTGGAAACATAAAAAATAAAGAGGAATTAAAGTTTAACAGAATAAATTTTTCCTGTATTCACGGAGGCAAAAAAAATTCAAACAAATTCCAACAGGAAAAAGGCCTAATATTTGTTTCAAATTGTAATTTTAAATTGAATTTGTCCTTTCCATTTTACACTTGAAACTAAAATTTCAGTTTCTGTTTTACATTTTACTAAAAGATTATTTTTAAATCTCTTATGGGTATTTTTCAAATTCAGTTAGATTTGCATTTACATTTTATAATTTTTATCATGTTTTCTTTTACAGGGACTGTACAGTTTCATTTTCCATCAGTGTGCATTTAATTTGCAATATTTGTTATGTATTATTATCTAATATATACAATTTGAAAATATTATTTTTCATACTCTTCACTTGTTCTACTCGAAATCCCCATATTATTGATTATTTCCGTTTATCTTTTAAGTTTCATTCCCGATCCGATGGCATTTCATTATTAAACCAGATGTGGGAAGTGTAGCCTACAAATGGCAATTGGACTTATTGTACCTGCATGCGAGTACGCGCAGACACTGCCAAAATAAAAACAACTAAAGGCCCTAATGGGTCTTCAACACTGCGAAAGTTTTTATCTTATTACTTTATACATGTTATTATGTCTTAAAAATTGTATATATTGTATAAATTGTAGGCACAATGATGGACAGATGAAATCATTTTATGTAGGAGGACCCAACCAAAGAAAAGACTATCATATTGAAGAAGGTGAAGAGGTATAAATGTTGAAATTACATCAGAAATATGTTATGGTCCTATTCTGTTTGACAGTTATTCAATATGCAAGTTTTTGACAACTTAACTTGTCAGTGATAAAGATATGAAAAGTTTAGAGAGAATATTTTCCCGCCAATCTTTCATTGGCTAATACAATGTATCTCAAAAACAAGCACAGATACCTATTATTTTTTTGTCGCTATTTTGGTTCCTTTATCAATTCCGGTTCAATATCATGAATATATACAAGTCTTATGAAGAGCTTGAAATTTTCAAACATAATAGCAAACTTCCTTAAGTCTTCTATTTTAGGATACAAAAAGTAATGACTAGGGCTTAAATTAAAATATTGTTTGTTTGCAGTTTACCGACCGACCCTTGAAAATCCTCCCGACTGTGAAAATTTTATTGCTTTAAATTTGAAGAAATTTTTTTTAATACCTCTATTGACGCGATCTGGAACTTTGGGTCCTTTCCGGAAATGATTTAAAGTCTGGGTCAATTACGCATTTCAAGTTCGGTTTGTCTAAGCTTCCCGTCAAGCGTTCATGTGACCATTTAATGATAAAGCACATGGAAATTGTTTACAGGTATCCATGAAGTCACGGAGGAGTACTTTACGCTGTCGTCTCGTGTCAATTTTAAGACAACTAACAAACAAAAAAGTTTATTAGTAAACTGTTTATACAAATTCAGGCACATGTAATGATGTGTGATGATATCATTGACGATGATGCAGCGGATATTCATAACTGACACGATAACCATTCTGTCTCAAACAAATCGGGTACAGAATCTGTGGAGCCTGACTTTATGGAACCAATTTCAGTGGTTAAATAATTCGACAGCAGCTTGAAGTATGGCATATTTTCTACAAATCGTTGTGAAGACGACAAAGATGAAACCACTCCTCCGTGACTTACATCTTCATGGATATCTGTAAACACGCCTGTACCAGGGCTTTCCATTGAAGCCGGTAGCCGGAAGAAATCCGCCGCTTACGGTGGCTTCAAGTGCCGGCTACTTCACTGCCAAAAATATAAATTCAAAAAGAAAAAAAATCTTTTTCAAATGTACAGGCAGCCGAGAGACGTATATTGTCGCAAAGTCGCGGTCACGATAAACAAGGAGACGTTCCGGTGGTCATTGAACGATAACAATAGAGACGTACCGATGGTCATTGACTCGTTGGCTTTTTTTGGCTTTTAAAACGTAAAGACAATCAGATAGGATGACAATCTTATGTTATGGAATAATATTAGTCAAATTAAAGAAAGTGTAGTAGATCATATTGTTCAGAATCTGAAAAACAGTATCTTTTGAAGTTCATTTTTCAAAGCCCACGTGGTGTTCAGAGAATCAAGGTCAAAAACGAAAGTAGAAAGAATATTGTCGACTCGACCTCAAAGGCTCAAATAAATTACATTTCCAAATGATTTATGTATCCGACTTATTGAACAGTTTACAAAAAAAGAGAGAAAATCAGAGGATATATCAATTTCCTGTCAATGCTTGAGAAATAATTGTATGATTTAAGTACGTGTAACAGTCTTTAGAGAGAAAAGGGGGGTCATTTGTTTACAAATGCACGTAGTTATGCAATATAAATCGATTAAGATTTCTAACAAACCGGATGATTATTTAAATAAAACTCCTTTAAAAGTAAATGAATTTTAAGCATAAGGTAATGAAAATAAAAAAACTGACATAAAAAAAATGAAATTTCTTTGTAGTTTTTTTTTTTCTTTCTTTAATTTCATACATAAAAAATGGTCATTTGAAAGATTAAATTAGGTGCCAGGAGATTGCGAGAATGCAGGATTTTGCTCTATTTATCATGCCAGAGCTTCTGGGGGCCTTGAGCAGCCAAGACCCCCTGCCGTAAGGCACCAAGCTTACAGCTTGGTGTTCGCCGAACGCATGCTATAGCCACCTATAATTTTAATTCAGCCTTCTACTTCCATTTCAATGGAAAGCCCTGCTGTACGGAGGAAGGGCTCATTTGAAATGTTAATGGATATAGATCATGCCAAATCAATAAGAAGCAACCCTAACTACACAAAGATGTAGAGAAAATGAATGGTTAGCTTGAAAAATAAATATACTCTCTCTATATTAAATCTATCTTCGATTGCAATGAGTATGCTCCTTTAGGATAAGGGGGGCTGCCCCACTCATTGCAATTATTCTCTTTCTTACAATATTAAATATACCCAAACTGTGTGAATTCAATTAAAACATGTCCTTAGGAGCTATGCTGTCAATTTTTGTTATGCATTAAAAACATTTCAGTACAGAGCATTTACTTTTAATGGGGTGCTATGGATTTCACCCCAAACTTTAGATTTCTTTGTTGGTTTTCATTAAAGCCTGGCAAAAATATAACCTTATCACATATAATTAAATATTATTAGAAATATGAAAACAGTCGAATGTCTAAATACTTTTTTTTCAAGTTGCCTTTTTTTCAATTGAGGAAGATTCAATGGTTATTTTTTTGTTACACTCTTTAACACATTGTCTTATAAATCCTTAATATCTACATTTTCTGATTAAAATACTCTACTCATGAAAACATTCTAGTCAAGAAGCATACATGTCTGAATATATTTCTTTAAAACAGTTCTAGTCATAATGACATTCCTTGTTTATAAGTGTTCCAGTATTTAATAATTATACCATATTTTATGTCATAAATTGGATAATGACACTATGTTAAAGTTTCAGTTTTGGTTAAAAAGTTTTTTATCTGAAAATGCCTGTTCATTTGATGTTGGTTTTCAGCATGTCCAGTGTTTGTTGTTTTAAAATGTTTTTTTTTTCTTCACAAGAAACTTGGTTTAGTGTAACTGCTTGTTTAAACTGTATTTTGGCTGATAAAATAAAATATTTTTCCTACCTACCGACCCTTCAGTCTGAAGGTACAGTCGGAAAACTGCAAACAAACATATTTTTATGGTTGGCCTAGGATGGTGTGCTTGATTTCAATGAATAAAGTTAAAGTGATAAACATTCATGATACTGTTGTCAAGTCATTAAAGATTGCATATTTTGGCGTTAATATTGAGTCACTGATAAGGTCTTTGCATCGGAACTAAACACATTTATTCTAAAAACAGTTATTGGCATGACACGGGTTATGTTCTTCTCATATATGTTGTGATGGTATGATACTAAACCCCTAACGGGAAGAATTGTGCCTGATGTTCATATGATGAAATCATAATCTTTCAGTCAGTTTAATTGAAGTCTGGAGCTGGCATGTCAGTTAACTGCTAGTAGTCTGTTGTTATTTATGTATTATTGTCATTTTGTTTATTTTCTTTGGTTACATCTTCTGACATCAGACTCGGACTTCTCTTGAACTGAATTTTAATGTGCGTATTGTTATGCGTTTACTTTTCTACATTGGTTAGAGGTATAGGGGGAGGGTTGAGATCTCACAAACATGTTTAACCCCGCCGCATTTTTGCGCCTGTCCCAAGTCAGGAGCCTCTGGCCTTTGTTAGTCTTGTATTATTTTAATTTTAGTTTCTTGTGTACAATTTGGAAATTAGTATGGCGTTCATTATCACTGTACTAGTATATATTTGTTTAGGGGCCAGCTGAGGGACGCCTCCGGGTGCGGGAATTTCTCGCTACATTGAAGACCTGTTAGTGACCCTCTGCTGTTGTTTTTTATTTGGTCGGGTTGTTGTCTCTTTGACACATTCCCCATTTCCATTCTCAATTTTATATAATATTTTTATTCATATCAAATTTCTTTTTATCTTTATCGAACAAAGTTAATATATTTTATTTTATATTGCAGCTATTCTACATGATAAAAGGAGATATGGTGCTAAAAGTTATTGAACGGGGTGAACATAGAGATATTCCAATAAATGAGGGAGAGGTAATTATGTGATTTATGTCTGTTTGTATGATAGATACTGCAATTTTTTTTCATATTATTCTTTAGCTTAATTTTTGCACCTCTATTTAGCAAAAAAAGTGCTAAACTTGTCTTTGCCAGGTCACACTCTTTTTGTGTCAATTTAGAATATAGACCTATATATTTTGAATTAAAATCAACGGTCAGTTTTCGTATATGGTCAATTGTCTGTGTTTCCAAACAGGTTTGACTATATATGCCAATTTAAGAATTAAAACCAGATTTTGAGATTCACTGAACTTATATCTGATAGTGTGAGCAGGGCATGTTGTCCTATATAAATATGAATACATAGTTTTGGATTTTGTAAATTCAATCTAAAGGACCTGACTTAAGGAGGTAGACCTAGGTTGAAGGAAATAACTCTTAAAATCATCAGTACGTTTGTGTCAACCATTTTCAAAAATATATTCTAAGCTTCTAGGTTACATAGATTATTTTCAATCTGTTTCAGGTAAATGCTTAAAATACATTGATGAACTTGACTTTTACAAACGCTTAACTGATTTAAAGAGTTATCTCCCTGAACCAAGGTCTACCCCCTTTACAAAGCAACTAAAGTCTAGTAATTCACAGTACAATTAAAATGAACATATTTTCAAATTCTATACAACACAATTATTCACGGAGTCACACCATGAAACTGTGATATCCCTCCTTAAATTCTCAAGAATTGTATATTGTATAACGTCATGCCTTGATTTACAGATTTTCCTGCTGCCAGGTAGAATCCCTCATTCACCACAGAGAAAAGCTGACACTATTGGTTTAGTTATAGAGAGGGAAAGAGCTGAAGATGAAAAGGATGGATTAAGGTATGGGGATTAAATTTTCACAAACATGATACACAGCACTCAAAAATTTGCATGAAAAGAAGAGATGTCTCTCTGCTTTCTGAAATCTGACATTTGACTTTTGTCAATTGAATAAAGATCATTCAGTAATATATAAAAAGAAATTACAAAAAAAAACATGACTGGGGGTCTAGAATATATATTTATTTTCAGTCAAATTTTTCAAGTTTGACAAAAAACTTACATTGAGAATAGTTTCTTGTTTTCAAAACCAAAACATTTCTACAGTAGATGACAACCAACATTGACCTTTTTTGAAAAGCTAACACATTTTCTGTTTCTTAATTTTTTAGTTCATTCTTGTTTCTCTGTACATTTATATTGAATTTAGAGAACAAAGAAAAACTATGCTATAATGAAATCATTATTGTTTGGTATTATTGTTAAAATGATGAAAAATTTTGCAATTTTTCTAAACATTTTAGGTATTATGTAGAAAAGGATGGTAAACCAACATTAGATTCTCTATATGAGGAGTGGTTCCATTGTGAAGATCTTGGTTCACAGCTTGGACCAATTATAAAAAGGTAATTACTTAAGTTATAATGAGGAAATATCAGCATATCTGTATGAATAAAAGGATGTACCGACCATGCAAGGGCTGTATAGCCAGTCAAGGTCGTTAAAAACTTCCATTTGTTGTAAAAAGATGTACCAGGTAAACATCAATGAGACAGCAACCCAATCACACAACACATCAACAGGTGTAATTTGTCTTTAATAATAGGCAATGTCTACACAATATCATCAATATAGAAGTCTTCAGATGGCAGATTTTTTTTAAAGTACCCAATCATATGGGAGGCACTGAATCCCTTTGAGTGTTATACTTTTGGACCATTTCAAAAGAAAAAAACCCAAGTCTGATATCAACTCCTAATTCTTCGGTTAAGAAAGACACACACACACTTGGTTTCAACAGACACAACATAGGTCTGATATCAACATATTAATTCCCAATATCTTTCTTCGAAAGTCATGTACACACTTGGTTTCAACTGGCATAATCACTAATATTTTATCAGCTAATTCCTTGTGGATTTGCAAATGTCTACACAAAACCTTATAGAAAATATATTCTTTGTTGAACATTTAAAATATGGTTTTACCACTTAAAACATAAAATGGTACCCCACTATATTAAAGAATTCACAGTAATATTGAAAACAGAAGCTCCTTCATATTAGCTTTTCTTCTCTTTCAGATATTTTGCATCAGAACAACACAAAACAGGAAAACCGATTCCTGGTAAGAAAGTTTATAGCATGTTATTTGTAGGCTAAATACCAGCATTATGATACCTCTATTGGACTGAGTATCAAGCTTTAACTGACAAAATAACATAAAACTGCACAGACTTGCAGACGTAATCAGCTTGTTAGTGCATTGATTAAATAATAACCTCAGTTATTTAAGTAAGATATACTAAAACTTAAACAATTGAATGGAATTATAGATAGAATTTACATTTTGTTGATATTTTAAAATTAAAATTAAGAATGGAAATGTGGAATATGTCATCGAGATAATTAGTACATTTATATTATTTTGTTTTTATTTTTAAATACATCTAGGTTCTTAATGCACAGATGTTTTATTATTGACATCTAGCAAACAATTCCACTACAACTTGACCTTGAAGTAAAACTTTACTCCTTTTATGAAAGAGGTTTTGTTACTTGGAGATGAAGAATACATAAATGTAGTAGTAAAAGCACATTTTCTTGCTTTGGGTATTGTTTAGTTCGTTGTCATGAAAACAGCATATCTAAAAGTGTATTAGCAGAGCTCTCAGATCAAATTCCCAATATTTTCTATATTGACTCGTCCAGAACATGCATGAAATATTTGCCACTGGAAGTTAAGCAAACAACAATTAATCAATCCATATATAAACATAAAGAAATAAATAAAGAATGTGATTATTACTGGATATTCTATGAAAGTTTCACTGAAATCTGTTCATTAGTTCTGATAGGAAGAATTGAGGATGAGAGATGCTCGCTCATCAGTTACAGTAGAATACAAAATAATTCATTTGATTTGAAAGTTGCGCATACGATTCATGCATCAGTTTATAGAGAGGTTGAGTACTTATTAAATATTACAACCATTTCTGTTTGTTATAGGCACAATTCCAGAGAAACCTCCAATAATACCAGATAAACATAAATTATTGGAGGATCCATTCAGTTTGAACCAGTGGTTGGCAGAAAATAGAACAATGATTGAGAGAGAAGGGCGCTTGAATATATTTGGTGAAGAAGCAAATTATCAATTTAAAGTACGTCTGCATAGGCTATGAAAATGCTGTTTTAGGTGACATCTTTTTAATCTATTATAATTCTTTGGACCATCCTGTCGAAATTACTGATGTCAAATTAAATTATGCAAATAAATGGACATTGCAGTCTATTTTTTTTCTAAACAAACTTCACTGGAGTTCAGATCACTACAATTTAGGCAGGCAATTATATAATTTATATACTATCTATATTATTATTTTATAGGTTGATGTATTTGGTACAGGATCAAACACAGGGAAGTGTTCCAGTGCAGAAACTTTTATATGGATGTTGGTACGCATACACATGTATTACATGTAATAGCATATATCTTGTCATCAGCTCTACTCATTTAAAATTTAAGTTTATGTTACAGGTTGTCCTTTTTATAAACAGATTAAATGGTTATCTATATGTGACAATCAATACTTGTATTTCATGCTTCTCCATGAAGTTGAAATTAAAAATAAAAAAGGGCGGTGGATACATGTCTTTATTTTATATACTGTGGTTTATTTATTTTATATAGTATCAGTTTTTGCCCTTGTGGCATAATTGGTATTTTGAGGGTTCCTTCATTCTTGATTTTATTGTATGATCTAATCAGAGTATCATACTTAAAATTTGAATTTCTATAAGTTTAAAGTCATGGTCTACCTCCACCCAGAAATACAAGAATACACAGTTCCATTCTCTATTCTACAGTATTAAGCTACCCTCCTCCCTTCTTTCCCCCTAAATTAATAAGGAAATAGGGTGTACAGTTTGATATGATCAACATTTCATGATAAACTAGAAATGCCATCATGATGGCACTTAAAATGGCGAAATATTCCAGCATAAAGAAAAAACAAGTTTAAATTTAGTTAAAATTAAGTTAAAAAAAAGCTTACTGTGGATTCATTAATTTTCTTGGGTATCAATTTTTGGATTGAGGAAAACTTGCATTTTTGTGGATATTTGATTTTGTTATGGTACCAATCTTTGCATACAAAGCCTTTCCACAAATTTGTAATTCCTTGAACATTTTAATTTGTGGTTCACCAGTACCCACCAAACCCACAATAATTGGTTTCCAACGAATAATAATGAATCCACAATAGCTTCATTTTTTCCTTAAGATTTACACAGTATTTATCTTTAATGATTTTAGGAAGCAGTAGCTTCATTAATTATCCTTGAGATATACACATTATTTATCATTTTAGGAAGGAACATCTACAGTGACAGTAGATGGTAAGGACTATGAACTTCACCACAACGATACAATGCTCATTAGATGTGGACAACAGTAAGTCTATTATAGTGCAATGTATATGTCTGACATAGGTCAAGGTCAAGGTTATAGTGGAGTTACTAGATGGAATGTTGCTATACATTGGAACTTATTGTTATGGCCAGATTCATTTTTAGCTCACCGGGCCCAAAGGGGCAAGTGAGCTTTTCCCATCACTTTGCGTCCGTCGTATTTAATTTTTACAAAAATCTTCTCCTCTGAAACTACTGGGCCAAATTAAACCAAACTTGACCACAATCATCATTGGGGTATCTAGTTTTAAAAATGTGTCTGGTGACCCGGCCAACCAACTAAGATGGCCGCCATGGCTAAAAATAAAACATAGGGGTAAAATGCAGTTTTTATATGACCCCAAAAAAATTTTGGGATCGTATATTGGTATGATGTCGTCGTCTGCGTCGTCTTCGTCGTCCGAAGACACATTGGTTTCCGGATAATAACTTTAGTTTAAGTGAAAAGATCTTCATGAAATTTTTTCAGAAGGTTCAGTACCACAAAAGGAAGGTTGGGATTGATTTTGGGGATGATGGTCCCAACCAATTAGGAATTAGGGGCCCAAAAAGGGCCCAAAACAAGCATTTTTCTAGTTTCAGGATGATAACTTGTGTTGAAGTATTTCAATTGCTCTAAAATCATACCGCAATGTTTAAAACCACAAGTAGAAGGTTTAGATTCATTTAAGGGGTTATGGAGCCAAATTTTAGGAATTAAGGGCGAAAAAGGGGTCAAAACAAGCTTTTTTCTAGTTTCAAGACAATAACTTATGTGTAATTGTATGGATCTCTCTGAAATTGTATCACAATGTACCATATAACAAAGGGGAGGCTGGGATTAAGTTTTGGGTTAATTGCCCCAAAAATGTAGTAAATAGAGGCCAAAAAAGGGCCAAAAAGAAGCATGATTCTAGTTTCCAAACAATCATGACAATAACTTGTGTTTAAGTGTATGGATCTCTCTGAAATTGTACTACAAGGTTCAATACTGCAATGGAAAGCATGGGATTGAGTTTAAGGGTTATTGCTCCAAGGGGGGTTCAAAAATTTGGGGGGGGGGTTTGTTTACCATTTTTTGAAGGGCTTCCTTTTTTTCAAAGAAGTTTCAAGAAGAAATCTTCAATTGCACAGTATTGTGCAATAGATTTGTTAGATCTTTGACCACATTAATTTTGTGACAAAAACCTATATTATGTCAAAAATTTGATCACAATCCAAATTCAGACAGAATCAAGCTTGAATATTGTGAACAAATTTGCCCCAACTATTCAGGGTTCAGCCACTGGGGTCGTATATAGCTGCGCCCTGCGGATCACCTGGTTGGCTTACAACTTAAAAACCAAAGCATTTAGAGCAAATCTGACATGGGGTAAAATTGTTTATCAGGTCAAGATCTATATGCCCTGAAATTTTCAGATGAATCGGACAACCCGTTGTTGGGTTGCTGCCCCTGAATTGGTAATTTTAAGGAAATTTTGCTGTTTTTGGTTATTATCTTAAATATTATTATACATGTTATAGATAGAGATAAACTGTAAATAGCAATAATGTTCAGCAAAGTAAGATTTACAAATAAGTCAACTTGACCAAAATGGTCAGTTGACCCCTTTAGGAGTAATTGCCCTTTTATATAGTAAATTTTTAACCATTTTTCGTAAATCTTAGTAATCTTTTACAAAAATCTTCTTCTCTGAAACTACTGGGCCAAATTAAACCAAACTTGGCCACAATCATCTTTGGGGTATCTAGTTTAAAAAATTGGTGGCTTGACCCTGCCAACCAACCAAGATGGCCGCCATGGCTAAAAATAGAACATAGGGGTAAAATGCAGTTTTTGGCTTATAACTCAAAAACCAAAGCATTTAGAGCAAATCTGACATGAGTAAAATTGTTTATCAGGTCAAGATCTATCTGCCCTGAAATTTTCAGATGAATCGGACAACTCATTGTTGGGTTGTTGCCCCTGAATTGGTAATTTTAGGAAAATTTTGCTGTTTTTGGTTATTATCTTGAATATTATTATAGATAGAGATAAACTGCAAACAGCAATAATGGACAGCAAAATAAGACCTAAAAATAAGTCAACATAACCAAAATGGTCAATTGACCCCCTAAGGAGTTATTGTCCTTTATAGTCATTTTTTAACAATTTTCATAAAATTTGTAAATGTTTACTAACATTTTCCACTGAAACTACTGGGCCAAGTTCATTATAGATAGAAATAATTGTTAACAGCAAGAATTTTCAGTAAAGTAAGATGTACAAACACATCACCATCACCAAAACACAATTTTGTCATGAACCCATCTGCGTCGTTTAATATTCACATAGACCAAGGTGAGCGACACAGGCTCTTTAGAGCCTCTAGTTTTTAAATGTCGACTTATTTTAGTCTTTTCACTAACTTTATATTCGGCCTGTTAGTTAACTAGTACTGTAACTGATCTTTTACCCGAAAAAAAATATTCGAACAAAATGCTTGAAAATCTAGACAGGAAAATAATATCCTCGACACAAGGTACTCAATATGTTGACATCAATTTGGAGTCGAGGACTGTCAAGCTATGCAAAAAATAAAGTTGAATTGTAAAACTGTATAGGTAGATACTCTTAGCATTGCAACTTCTATTAATGTATCGAAATTTGTTTTAAAAACCATAAGGCTTGCAAACAAAGAAAAATCATTTATTAAACATGTATTCAAACAAATCCCTTGGAATATTTTGGGAAAATAACAGTCATGGCATAAGATTGTCACTTCTACATAAGATACAACATGTCAATAAGGATTAACACTATGTCACTTGTAAAAAGACCTGTTACTTATCAACAAGACACAAGATGTTCATGGGATAAAAACAAGAGTATGCTATTTACACTAATATAATATAGTTATACATGTATATGACATTTATATAAAAAATTCTGGAGAGTATTCATATCGAAAAATTGAAATTTACAACATTCATGAAAAAAACTCTGGGCACATTAAAAACATGACACTTAATAGTCTATTGATAAATTACAGGAAATATGACTCTCTCAATACAAATTGTTCTAGTAATAATATTTCACATAATACATGTAACTTTTTGTTGTTTTTTAGATACTCAGCGACCAGACCAACAGGTGCCCTTTCACTTATCTGTTATCAGGACCCTACTAGAAAGGCTAAAGTCTTCAAGAAGTCAAAGAAATAAGAGGCCTTTCTCAGACAAGAAATTTTATTTCTAGTCAAATTGGAGGAAGTGGAATCAAAAACTGTTTTGATGTATACTGAGTAGAAAAAGTTAGCAACAAATAGTTTAAATATATTTTGAAAACAAATTATACTTCTATACATAACAATAAAGTATTGTAACAATGAAAATAAACCATATGATGCAAATTACAAACTGAAAGATTAAAAAAATTTATAAACTAAATTATAAATTTCAATTTCAAAGTTTAATAATTAAAATATATGTTGCTAAACTTTTGTTACTTAGCATATTTGTAAAAATATCAAGTGCTATAGATGTTCTTTGACAGTGAGAACAGTCTCTTTTTTTTTGTAAATTTTCTTGCAAGGGATCAATTCAAATTTGATGTCTGTGGATCTGGAAACAATAATTAACTCTTAAATTTATTCTTCTTATCAAGAAGTTTGAGATAGTAGGAACAGCTATATTTTTGCTTGAGTTATTTCACTTTTGTAAATTGCCCTAATAAAATATGGTAAAACAATTCCCTTTTGTATATTTATGTCTGCAATTCTTTTTTATTACTGCATAAAAGTAATGGTGATAATTTATTCCTGGCAATTTTGATTACTGTATAGGAGCTGTTAAAACAAAGTGTTGAATGTAATGTCCTTGTTTAGATATCAAAGCAGTTTATGTAGGTATTTGGATTTTTAACTAATTTATGTTTTATGATTCATAGAACTGAACAAAATTTAAATAGAATTGATTCCTTGCAAGAAAATTGGTTAAAACAAGAATGGTTTGCCTGTAAAAAGTGTATTTTACATGTAACTTAAATATTGGGATCTGGTCATTTACATATGTTTATGTTGTGTTAATTGGTGCATATATAGAACAAATGTTTTTGTTATTTACTGTTTTATATATTTTGAACAAAATATCATGAATTTGTATTGTACATTCCTGATTATTCCTTATACCACCGATGTCACCATTTTTAGGTAATTACTGAATTTTTATTTTACACTTTTGAAATTGACTGTTTGGATCTTTTTATTTTAACTACATTGAACTTTCAGCTAAACAAATCTTTTTGATACATTTTTTTGTGTAATTAATTCAGCTTTATTTTAGACTAATATATTTTTTGATTAATAGCTCTTCAGATTTTGTATGAGATATACACATAAAAATATATTTTTGTACATTTTTTTTTAGGGAACCCAGGGTTTATTCAGATTTGTTGCATTACTTCAGCTCCAATTGGTCAATTAGGGCTAACTGTTTCGTATTTGAAATTAAAAAGGAAGGGTCAGGCTGGGCTTCAAAATATCATCAATCCTGACTTTATATTGTTTTGGAGATAGATTTTCATGAAAAGACATTACATTGATACTTATATATGTATCATGTTAAAATTCATTAATGCAAAAACAAAAAACAAAATTATTTAACCAGATATAGATGTTCTAGAGTTGTTTTTTTACAAAATTTCATCATCAGCCCAGTTATGAGTTGCATTCAAAATCTTCTCCAGTGAGCAGTTGGTGATTGCAGAAAATGACATAAAATGAATCCTGGGATTTTGAGGATGATATAAACAGAAATAATTTATACATTTATTTTAATGTTTTCACAAACTACTAATAATTCATCTAAATTATCAATATGTCTATTGTTGTTAAATGTAGTGTTGGTGCATTGATTTCCTCTAAGTTTAAAGTTAATCAATTTGTTTCAGATTTTATAGCAAAAAGTAAGTTACCCACCCTTTTCCAAGTTAAAAACTAAGATGGAAAAATTAAATAAGCACCTTAGCTAGACTAAAATCCAAATTTAACTTTAGGGTTATCTCCCTTCGAAGAAATTAAGAAAAGGGAGATAACTAACTTTGATTTCTTGCTGTTGATTTGCTTAACTAATTCATAATCAGTGCACTCCTCAAGTCAATGAAACATTTTATATATTAGTTGTTGTTTTTGTAGTACTACTAAAAGTAGACTATTATTTGTGCTCATTAAAGGAAATAATAATTGTGAGTGCATTTTGTTTTCATTTCAATCATGTACTAGCTTGTGTTAGCAACCCATGATGAAGTATTTATGATGTTGTAAATTGGTTCATTAAGTTTGTTATTATACAAGACTAGTATAGTTGGTGCATGCACTTGATAAAGTTAACATGTTTATTAAAGAAAAACTGATCATTTCCTAAAATCATTGAATCCAAGAAAACTGTCATAATTGATCATTTCTTAGGATCATTGAAGCCAAGAAAATTTTCCTTGTACAATGAGTATTTTGAACATTTAATTTATTGACAAATAAGAAGTGGCTTCACAGCTGATGTTAAAATGTGAACTTTCTACAACTCAACAGTTAAAGCTGCAAAAAATAGAAATATATCCTTTTCTTCCATAGAAGCCATGAAAATTGGTCAACAGTTTTTGTTTTTGTCAAGCCTGTGACTTTTGTCGCAGAAAGCTTAACATAGGGATAGTGATCCGGCGGCAGTGGCGATGGCAATAAATAACTTCTTCAAAGCTGCATAATTTAAAAAGTGGAAGACCTAGATGCTTTATAAATTGTATATAGAAGCCTTATGTTAAGAAGTTTCTGTCTGTTAAATGTCCATTATTTGACCTCATTTTCATGATTCAGCGACTACTTGAAAAAAAGTTGTAATGTCAATTTCTCTCTTATTATGAAGAATATATTTGGTATGTGCGTACCTTTCAAGGTCCTCATACGTGTCAGACAAATTTCACTTGACCTCAACCTTATTACATGGATCAGTGAACGAGGTTAATTTTTGGGGGTCAAGTCCATATCTCAGATAAGATGAACAATAGGTCTAGTATATTTAGTGTATGGAAGGATTGTAAGGTGTACATGTCCAACTGGCAGGTGTCATTTGACCTTGACCTCATTTTCATGGTACAGTGGTTATCGTCAAGTTTTTGTGTTTTGATCTATTTTTAGTCCCCTACTGATGAAGTGGAAGGGAATGTTAGGTTTGCACTCTGTCCATATGTCAGTCCGGACAAATCTGTTTTCTGCACTTTTTTTTTTTATCTTGAAGACATTGATTTGATATTTGGTATATAGTTTCATCATGAAAAGTACAGTTTAAGTTAGAATTTTGTTCCAGTCTGATGATTTTGTGCAATGTAAAGGGCCCTTGGACTTAGAAAATTCACTTAAATAATCAGTTTTCAACACATTTTGTTGACATGCTTATAAAGATATTCATTTGAAAATTGGTATATAGTTTTATCATGACCAGTTACAGATCAAGTATGAATTTTGTTCCATTCTGATATTTTATGCAGAGTTATGGTCCTTGGACACTTTTTTTCATCATTCTTTGAAGATATTGACTTGAGATTTGTTATATATAGTTTACACCATGACTAGTTATAGATTTATTTAGAATTTAGTTCCTATAGAATGATTTTTTAACTGGTAGGGGACTATGCATTGCCTTGCAATACTCTCAGAATTTTTGTTCTTATACTGCATGCAATAGGTCTTCTATTTGATTTTAAACATATTTTATTCATTAAGATATGAAAAGGATTGAGCAACAGGCACAGCCTATAAAAGCTCTCTCCATATTACATGTTCAAGGTATAATCCAATTATAACAACTGTATTAAAATAATCCAATATACATGTAGTGGAACATGCATGCTACTTATGAGCACACACGAGCAAATATATGTTTACAGTGTTACTTACTAAATGCAAAGTATATTTAAGTATATAGGCAATTACTCATCATGTATTTAAGAACCTTGAAACATGTAAATATCCTTTATAAGTCATTAGAAATATATATATATGGCTTGAAAGAGATACTAAGCTTGCTTAGTGGATTAAACGAATTAATGTTTAAGTGGAGGAAAAAAAAATAAAAAATAAAACTTAATGAAACAAAAAATAAGTTAGTTTCAAACAAAACGTTGAGTGTCACTGATATATTTATGAACAGATTTAAAAATAGCAATATTCATATCATATGAAAATAATCTGTTTCCAAAAAGTAATAATTCAATATTTATATCAACATTATCAGCAATGGAGTTAATGGAATCAAGAAGGATCTGTCTTACATCATTGTACTTAGGGCAAATGAAAAAGAAATGTTTGTTATCCTCAACAGGGTGATTACAGTTTGCACAAAAAGTGTTCTCGGATAAGAATTGATTAAACAGATGAGATTTTAGGTTGCTAGCATTATTTCTGAGTTGACAATGACTTATATTAAGTTTCCTTATCCCATAGTTGAAGGGTTTAAATATATCATCAGTCCTATAAAACTGTTCCAGTCCACTTCTAAATATACCCAAACTTGGGGATTTTTGTAAACTCAAAGGAAGACTGTTCCAAAGTCTTATAGTGGAAGGAATGAAACTATTGAAATAAGAGCTAGTTCTAGCAAGAGGCGGATGAAAAGTGATATTTTCATTCCTCAAAGTATAAGGGGTTTGTCTGGGAAGATATGGCTGGACTAACTCATATAAGTATGCAGGTGTCATCCATTTAATATTTTATAGAATAGTACAAGTTTATGTTTATTACGTCTATTCTCCAGAGTTTCTAAACCTAATTCAATATAAAGTTTTTGTCTGGAGGAATTACGTCGTAAACCTGTAATTATTCTAGCGGCTTCTATCTGAATATTTTCAAGAAGCTCAGACTCGTGCTGGGAGCAATTGCCCCATACAACATCCCCATACTCTAATATAGGTCTAACAAAAGCATAATAAATACGTATAAGTGAACTCCTATCTAATAAATGCTTAACTTGACGAAGCACGGATAGACGAGAGCATGCTTTTTTATAAATAATATCAATATGTGAGTTCCATGAAGCTGATGACTGAAATGTTATCCCAAGATGACAGTGAATATTTATTTTCTCTACCTCTTCCCCATTTATCCCAAAAAATACAGGTGGGTGTTCCCTTTCCCTTCTTGTAAATACAATATTTTTGGTTTTCTTAGAGTTAAATTGAACAGCCCATGATTTTGCCCAATTTGAGATAACATCCAAGTCATCAGTCAAAGAAGCAGCTGCTACAGCAGGATCATCATCTACTATAACAAATAAAGAGGTGTCATCTGCAAAAAGTCTAATATCATTAGAAATGTCATTTACTATATCATTTATATAAATAAGAAACAGAAAGGGTCCTAAAACTGATCCCTGGGGGACACCTGCATGTATACTTTTTAGAGTTGACGAAAAACCTTCTGAAACGACCTTTTGTTCTATATTTGGTGTATGGAAGGATTGTAAGGTGAATATGTCCCAACTAGGTGCAGGGGCGGATCCAGCCATTTTAAAAAGGGGGGTTCCCAACCCAGAGTAAAAGGGGGGGTTCCAGCTATATGCTCTCATTCAAATGCATTGATCGGCCAAAAAAAAGGGGGGGTTCCAACCCCCGGAACCCCCCCCCCCCTTCTGGATCCGCGCCTGAGGTGTCATCTGACCTTGACCCCATTTCCATAATAGTGGTCAAAATTAAGTTTTTGAGTTTTTGTCTTTTTTCTAATATATGTAATAGGTCAACTTTATTTGGTGTATGGAAATATTTTATGATGTACATGTCAGTCTGCAGGATTTATTTGACCTTGACCTCATTCTCACAGTTCATTTCTCAGTGTTAAGTTTTTTGGTCTGTTTTTCTTAAACTATAAACAATAGGTAAACTATATTTGTTGTTTGGAGAAATTGTTCGCTGTACATGTCTGCCTCCTGGCATAGCACATCTGACCTTTACCTCATTTTTATGGTTCATTGGTCAATGTTTAGTTTTCTTGGTTAAGTCTTTAAACTATAAGCAATAGGTCAACAATATTTAGTGTATTGAATGATTGTAAGGTGTACATGTATTTCTCATGTGGTTTATATGACCTTGACCTCATTTTCTTGGATCATGTTAAGTGTATGTGATACTGTGGATTCATTATTATTCGTCGGATACAAATTTTCAAGGATTTCGTTGGTACAGGTGAACCACGAAATTAAATTTTCAATGAATGACAAATTTTCTATAGGCTTTATGCAGACCTCGGCAAAACCACAAAATTAAATATCCATGAACATACAAGTTTTCCTTTGTCCATGGTAATAAATGAATCCACAGGTTTAAGTAAAGCTTTATATTTTGAACTGTCAACATAATAGCAATGGTGAGTAATGAAGGTGACACATTTCAGCATTTGCATTCTTGTCTATACAAGGTCTTTTCTAGGGAAGGATGGCATAGCGGTTACTAGACTTGCTTTCATCAATTATGTAGAATAATAATGTATACAAAACTAGACTGAAAATGTAGTACAAATGTACCCATATTGTCACAATTTGTAAACTAAATATACTTAGACATGGTGATTTCTAAGGATTTTCACTCCATTCAAAAAATGACCCCAAGGAGGGTGACTGGGGAATAGAAATATGGTCACTTGGTCTTCTCCCGACCGGCAGTAAAACGCTTGCTGAAGTGGGGCGTCCGTTTGGCTGTGCGGGATGTATTAAGTTCGCAGTCACGTCCGGTCAGATTGGGGACGTTAAATCCGATGTCTCGTGTAAAAAGAGTGCCACGCTCTTTGCACGTTAAGAACCCTTGCAACAACTCTGGGCCCGCAGGTGGCCTGTTGCAAGGCAAAATTTCTGTCCCTATCCAATATACCCTCATTTTCCAGTGGCAGTCCAAATTTCCACGACCATCATCCCAAATGGCCTCTATTATGACATGACCTACCTATTGTATTTATTGTGAACTTGTTCTCGTCCTGAATTTGCATGAAATATTTGCCACTGGACGTTAAGCAACCAACAATCAATCAATCACTCCATTAAACAAAACACTGCAAAACTGGACACATAATTTGAACAAAAAGTGGAATACTTGTACAATATTAATAAGGAAAAAGAAACTGAGGAAAAGTAACAATTGTTTAGTGTGACATATAAATACATTTATGTAATAATAATGAAACCAAGGAATAGCAAAGTAAAATAGCAACAAGTTATGCCAAATATTCAAATATCTTCAAAGTCAATTAACTATGGCTGAAAGGATAGGGCAGGGCCAAACAATCTTCATGGAAATGAAATGTGCCAATGCTTAAACAACTACTGGAAACCGCATACCTATGTCTTGCTTTTTGAATTGTCAAGACGAGAAAGAAAGCTGATGGCAAAAAGAATTATTTCATCAAAAAAATTCATGTCAGGTATACCCATCTTTTTAATATTCATTTTATTGTATACATGTACCTCTTTTATGAAGACATGCATATTGCTATTGTTACTTCATAGAGGGTTCAAAAGGTGTCATTATGGAGTCCAGGGGATGCATCATTATTGAAGAAAAGATAATATTCATCAAATAAATTTTTTGTTTGAATTGTTTTATTGTTGAATTAAACAGACAAAAAAAATACATAAATAAATAATCAATAACTTTAAAATATAATGTCCCAGTATTTTTATGTAAATATTTTTTTTGTAAATATATATGTAATCATTCATATCACAGTATAGTTAACTATTTAAGCAGCCACACAAAAATCATAAAAATATCAAAAACTAGAGCTACAACTATTGGTCACTCTTTAAGCACCCACAAAAAATCGTAAAAATGCCAAAAACTAGAGATCTAAGTTATTAAAGCATTTTTTAACCATTCAAGCACCCACAAAAAAATCATTAGATAATAAATTAAAAGAAACTATTTCTTAAATGATTGTACTAGAAATGATTACAATATAACAAGAGTGTTCAAGCATGAGTTATTTTTGTGTAATACGTTATTTTGCTGAAATAACAATATTCACCAGTTCTAATGCTATTATGCAGTTATACACTGTTCAATTCTAAAAAATAGGTGTATCTTCATTCAGAAAGAACTATTTATTTTCACTTTATTTCATGAAGATGACCCCCTTACCGTCCTTAATATAATGACTCAAGGAGCAATGTGGAAGAAATTTACAACATCACTTCAATTTCAACAAAAAATAACCGGTATATATCATGTACATGTATATCTACACATAAAGTGATTTCAAATCATTTTTTTAGATTTGGCACACATGGCAAACAAAGTTATCTGTTAAAAAAAAAAGATAAAAGTACCACAGCAAATTTATCAAAAATTGTGCATAAGCTTCAAATCAACTACTGAGAAAAAAAACTATAACAATGCTTTTCTATTAACTTCTATTAATTTTTGTGGCATCAACTTTTTGTAATTTTTATACATCAACTTTTTGTAATTTTTTATACATCAACTTTTTATAATTTTTATACATCTTTTAATATCTACATGTATGTCAACAAATATTAAAAAAAAAAACAAGTACAAAAAATGTACAAAGATGAAACTACCAACTGGTGCTCCCTAAACTGCATAATTAAATATACATGTAACATTTATTTCAAAATACTGAGACAGATTATTGTGGAATGTACATTATTTTGTATACAACTTTTAATTCATTTTTTTCATCAACCTATGAAAACAACAAACATTGGTATCTCATGAGTTTACATAAATCAAAATTAAGTAGATTATTAGATAATGGCAATGCATTGATTGTATCTAAACCAAAGATTTTTTTTTAATTGTTTAATTCTAAAGAAGATTAATAGTTTTGTTCATTCAATAACATTACAAATTTAGGATGCAATTCTTTGATAAAATGATCAGCTGATGATGTCAAAAAGAGTTAAAATATATGTTTCAATACTGTTTTTTCTTCCTACCAAAATATAATTAATGCCCTATTCTCAGACAAACATTTGAATTATTGTAAACATGTGATACATGTACATTGTATGATAAAAAGAAAACTTAGGAAATGACAAACATATACATGTATATACTGTCATGGAACACAAGTTCTTTTTATACATGTATAACATTTATTTCAAATTGGAGAAATAATTTGGAGCAATATTTATAAACAGTTTTTTTGCATGAAAAAATAAAGGTGTCATACCACCAATTAAAAGTCCCTATCTGTTCAACCAAATTTTGCAATTTTCACAGCTTTCTAAATATTTTACCTTAAGTTTAACTTCATAGAAACTAGGTATATCCTGAATTGTACAGGTGTCACCTTTCTGCATGCCAATTTTCAACATGCATTCAAAATCATATAAGAAAGCAGAGAGCTTCCGAAAGGAGGTACCACTAAAAATAACCCCTGGTTTTCTGGAAATCTTAAATTAGTATACTATGGAGCGCATTAATCCTCAATTTTTAATGCAAACTCATAGACAGGTAAATTTTGGCTCAAAATGGTCTTAATATATTTCTCTTTCAACAAAACTTTCATTTCTGCAAATTTGTTAGTTACCGGTAGTTTAGGTGAACAATGACATCAAATGCACTTTTTTTTGTCCGAGTAGGCCTACTTTCACATACGTTCTAAATTTGAGGGAGTAATTGGTGGTATGACACCTAAAGAGACAAAAAAGTTGATTAGAAATCTTTTATTTTGCTTTATTCTTAATCCTTAGTCAATTTGTAGTTTAAAACAGCCTATCTGAGCATTATGCGACTTATAATAAAAATTTCACAGCTCAATTTAAACTGACTGTAATGTATGACTTTGATAGAAAATACTTGAAAATTTCATTTTGGGCTACAGGAACATAAACTTTCAATATCAAGATCATTGTTTGCTGATTTTTTCTTGTTTGTTCTACTTCTTTAAAGACTTCCAACAATTTTTGCAATGAATTTAGTAAAAAAATCCAAGGTATTGAAGTGTCAAGGAATATTGACCCCCCTTTTTTTCATCTGATGTCAGTAAAGTACTACAAATTGATCAAAAGTGCAGTCATGGTCATTTAACTGTGTTTATTTACATCAGTTAATAAAATTTAAGATATAAAAATTTCATTTGGAATAATAAATGGTGCTTTTGTGAGTTTCTGCAGTGCTTACATTAGGCTATGCTATCTGCCAAGTACTTAGTATGACGCAATGCTATAAGGGGTAAAATCAAATAATTTCATTAAATCTGCATGACAAAATTTTTTTGGGGGTAGTAAACAACTTATGTTTCAATGTTTAACACCACAGAATAACTTTCTGTGCTTTTATAACATTATTTAGGACATTTTTTATATAAAAGCATATTGTCAGGATGGGAAAAGCTAAAAATAGGACAAACTCAAGATTTAGGCTCTAAATTTGCAATATGTGACATTTTACCCCCAAAAAGATTGAAATGTGGCTACTATTATCTCAAATGATCAGTTAAGACAAAAAAAAACAATTGTTTTCTGATTTTGATGTTTCACCGCATTTTGCTTAAAGGTGTCATACCACCAATTAAAAGTCCCTATCTGTTCAACCAAATTTTGCAATTTTCACAGCTTTCTAAATATTTTACCTTAAGTTTAACATCATAGAAACTAGGTATATCCTGAATTGTACAGGTGTCACCTTTCTGCATGCCAATTTTCAACATGCATTCAAAATCATATAAGAAAGCAGAGAGCTTCCGAAAGGAGGTACCACTAAAAATAACCCCTGGTTTTCTGGAAATCTTAAATTAGTATACTATGGAGCGCATTAATCCTCAATTTTTAATGCAAACTCATAGACAGGTAAATTTTGGCTCAAAATGGTCTTAATATATTTCTCTTTCAACAAAACTTTCATTTCTGCAAATTTGTTAGTTAGTTTAGGTGAACAATGACATCAAATGCACTTTTTTTTGTCCGAGTAGGCCTACTTTCACATACGTTCTAAATTTGAGGGAGTAATTGGTGGTATGACACCTAAAGGGTATAGTATACTTGTTTAACAGTAACAAATTATATTATATAGCATGGTTTATAATGAAAAAAAAAGTCCAGAGGAACTTCTTTTTAGAAAATCAAATATATATTGACATATCTGTACAACATGTACAAACACATGTTCTTCAAGTCTCTATTCATTGTACAACAAAATAAATCAACAAATGATTGGTTTATCAAGATATTTTTTTAAATTCCTATTGAATGAACCCCACAGAATACAATAGCTATTTATTGTAATAATTTAATCAGATTTTTACCAGGTACTCAAAATTGCAAAAATTTAAATGGCCAAATAAAGATCAACTTATTTTGAGAAAAGGTTAATTTTTTGCCCCTCTCTCTATCTGCTTCAATTTCTTGTGGAAATTATTATAGATAATGTTTATACATGTAACTGAAATAGAACATGTATAAATATAGAATAACCATACATTGTCTCGAAATATCAATGTTATTTGTACAAGGCTTAGAAACAGGTAGAAAGCGAGGCTGTGCCGAGCATTTCTACCTGTTTCAAGCCGAGTACAAATAACATTGATATTTCGAGACAATGTATGGTTATTCTTTATATACTGCAACTCTTATAACTGTACTAAATGAAGCATTTAGGGTAAAAAACATCATTTCTTAATTTTCAACGGAAGACGTAAAATTTCCGCGAACCTGTATGTTTTATTGACGTAATAAATAAAACTCTACAGAAATATATTGTCAACGTCATAAACAAGGTGATATACGGTCAGTGACTGTATATCACATATGAATATACGGTCAATGCAATTTGACTGCTCAAATAGCACAGCTGCAGTATATTAGATTTTAATGTATAATAATTTGTTTAGACTGCACCTCAAATTGTTGAGAACAGTCTTAAAATTATCTCAAACACACATTCTTCTTAAGGATGTACTTAAGTGAGGTTTTGGAATTTGTGTCAAATGTTCGGACAATACAATGTAAAATATTTTGCCCCATAACACCCATTTATTTTTTCATATAAGACTTAATAAGCTCATGAAAGGTCATTTACCAAAATTTGAGAAGATTCTTAATTTTCTTTCTTTTGTGTATAGACCTAATAATACCAATGCAAATATTTTGATAAAGTCTGTGTCAGCCTTTTGCCGCCATATTTTAAATCTCAAATATCTCAAAGGAGGTCCATGAACTATCAATATTTTTAGCTTATTTTTATCCTTTATAGATGCTCTACCAGCTTTTAGTATCAATTTTAACTTCTTAATTTATTAATTTTCACCTAACCTCACCTAAGTGATTCCTTAAGTTCTTAATTTTCCCCTTAGATATCTAGTTGCCATACAAATTACCCTTTTAATAATGTAAATTATAATTTTCATTTAGTCATTGGTCCACCAAATTCATTTTGGCACATTTATCATCTGAAGTGGATGAGTGCAAAAAATAATATCACTCTTGAAGACTTGAAATATAAATATAAAAATATCACAAATAAAGGACTAACACCACTGACACCTAATATAGAACATTTATTAAAACTAGAAAGCTAAATTGTTTGAGATCCTGCCAACTATATAATATATAGAATTTAAACAATTAAATATACATGTAATAAAAAAATAATAATGCACTGTAAATTCATCCAATTTTCATGAATGGCAATGTTTTGTGCCCTGAGAAAAAAGGTTATGATTAATGGAATAATATAAAACTTTGAATGATTATTTCTGAATAATTTTAATTTATTTTTGTGTGCGACATATAACATTTAGGTACTTGCAAGTAAACAAATTAGCATTGAGCTTCCTGAAGTCTTTTTAAAGTTGCCTTTAAGTATTCCAAAACACATGATACAGGTCTGTAGATATTTTGAATACAGGATGCAAGTTTCCATTGAAATTTATTCAAACTTGAACCCCAACGCATTCCGCTAAACATGCTTAATGTTCTTGTAAAGTGGGTCTTTTCATTGAATTTATGATCTCAATCATGTCAATTTTATTATCTAAATTAATGACTTAGTCACACTTCAAAACCAATGAAAATTAGTTTCCTACACTTATATTGCGTGAAGTGACATTACAGTATAAAAATAATTGTAAAAAATGTATATAAATATAATCTTCCACCATTAAAAAATACTTCCAAGAGTTGAGCTTTGTTCATATGAATTGAGCTTTGCTTAAAAAAAAGCATGTCTTTTAACGATTGTCAAATTAACATGCATGTAAAGCAAACAAATACATTGTACCTAGGCAATTTTTTTTTACTAAAACTACTGAAATATTGATAAACCTAAAGTGTACTTTTATCAACTCTGTTTAGTTTTGTCTGCTTTTACAGGAGCACCCCAATACACCATTCTTGTATACTTAATTATCAGAATCTCACAAAATACACTCCCAAAAAACCATAATGGTGCATACTCGAGTGTCACTAGTCCCATAAAGTCTCCTTCAAAAGGAGTGTAGTCCCAAGGACATGCATCAAACTTCTTCAGAATAAACCCTGTACTGAACTCCCAGGAGTATGTCCAGATTGTATAAATCACAGCTCTGCCTAATAATGGAACCTTCCTATCGACAAGTCGTAAGTACATCTGTTCTATCATAAGAGTAGAAAATCCATATATAGGTAAAGCCCACACACTAGTGCTACCAGGGAATTTCCAGTTTTGATTTATCACAAATTCCCATGTAGCTGTGAACATGATTTCTGTAACATAACCATGAATGGCATACACGTAAAACCTCCATAACATGGGCAGTGGGATGAAGTCAGACTCTGCCATGGATACTTCTGATATACAACACTTTTATAACCTAAAAACAGAGAAATAATATGTAAAACAATAGGATGTATATAGTATTCCTGTGTAAAATTGAAAACCTTGAACAAATTCTATTCTGAGTATCCTCTTTTTATAGTGTTTTCTGAATATCTAATTATTATGTAAATGAGATTATTGAGATTAATCACTCAAAAGATGATAATTTCTGAGGAATCAGTAGATGACTTTCACATTCATTTTTTTCAGACACTGGCAAGGCCCCCAGTCCTGCCCCCCCCCCCCCCCCCCTAAATCCACCTTTGCAGAGTACAAACCAAGTTTGAACCTACAAGTCTACATTATAGATAAATAAAATTAAATGCATTTAAGTTTCAGAATATTATAAACTTAAACAAAAAGTTTGAAAAGCTTCCCTCAAATTATATATATTATATACATTGTATGTGTATACATTTTGTACATGTCATGAAAAATATATCTACATTGTATACAAAATGTATATCTGAACAAAAGGTGATTCAAGCTGTGTACCTAATAAAATGAAACTCTGGAGCCTTTAATTTGATATATATTCTGCAAACTAGAAAAAAAGTCCCCATAAAAAATATGCAGGTATTTTTCTATTTTCTGAAACTTGAAATACTTAGTTAATTTTGTGATGTAAACATGGCCATATAATAGATCACTTTCGAGTTCATCCGTCACCGGGAAAAACTCGTCAATTATACGCGCCTTTATGACGTCATTTACCAGATAGAGGGGGTCGCCTGTATCCCTGCACTATTTATGTTCATCAAGCATCTTAGTGATCGTCATTGTGCAGGATAAACTAGAAATAATGGATGTTCTGTAGGTACTTAATGACAATTCCCTAATGACAGCAATGCTGATTGTCAATTTTGAGAATTCAATTTGCCGAATAATTCGTACAATATAGAATTATAGTTTTCCAACCACTCGCTCAACATTGGAATGGAAGTGACGACGCCCCTAAACGCACAAATGACGTTCACTAAAACCTGAGTTTTTGACGGAAATGCATCGAACTCGAAAGTTGTCTATTTTGTCAAATCCTGATGATTGTGTTTTAATTTACCACGAAATCTACCCCCTCTTACTCTTAGATATTCTAAGGCGGAGGCCATTTTCTTATATGGCCTCCTCACTCGATACAGACTTGAAAAATTCCTAAACCGAACTCTTTCTCTAAGTTAAGACAAACCAATGCATATACATTTGTAAGATAGTTTTAAGGCATAATACCTAGATAAAAAATTTATAATTTTCGAAGTTTAACTGATAGCCGTATTTGCACAGGCACTTGTTTCTATCCATAGGAAGGTCGACTATCCATAATGACAATATAAATATTTATATGGATAGTCGACCTTCATATGGATAGAAACAAGTGCCTGTGGTCTGGCGTACTAAATTATCAGTGTTCTCCCCAGGCCCTTAAAGGACCGCTGGCCCGCGATGTATAATTTTCTACCGTGGTGGTATTGTTCTTGCCGTGATGTATAATTTTTCACCATGGTGCTAAAATCTTCAGTAAAAAAAATCATAAATCAGTAAACCTTTCCCATGTTTCCGTTGGGTATCAAATTTCAAATGAAAATTGACCACTTTTGTTATTGTACTACAGTCACAGGTTTGTCTAGTCCAAATAATTACGTCTGGCAAGGCTTTTTTTCTGGGACATCGTAGGAAGGCATCCCAGAAAGAAAAAAAATAGCCTTGCCAGACGTCATAATTATTTGGACTAAGGTTTGTCTAGACTTCCTCCAAATAATTATGAAGTCTTGGAAGGCTATTTGAATTGTTTTTTTCTGTGATACAGGCTTTGACATCAAATCAGTATTATACATTTTATTACATGTACATGTATAAGTATTTTTTTCACAGAAAAAGTTGCTCCAAACAATAAATTTTCCCCCTTTTTAATAATTTAAAAAATCTCAAGTTTTTCTTTTTATTTTCTACAACAGTAAAATTATCCATTGCCTGAAGGACAGTACCTCATTTAAGGGATATCACTCATTTGATGGGTTGTTCCCAACCTGTCCAACAGTTCAAGACTTTGACGTCTTCTTTTATTTAGCAAGTCGGGGTTTGAACTCATGACATCAGGCTCTGCCGCTTTTTATCTTGAAACATTGGTTATTTTTAGTAGCTTGTTATTTTAAAAAACATATTTTCTACGATGCAATGTTTTACATTACACATTTACATTTTTTGATTTACTTTTTTTATCTGTTAGCATGTGGTTGACAACAGGAAATTGAACACAAATATTAAAAATTTCACATTTGGGATACCATAAGTGTGAATTCCGGGTATTAATACGCGACTTGAATTCTAGAACAGTCGGTAATACTTTATTTACACCCAGTGGCGGATCAGGGGCGGATGCAGGAATTTTCGAAAGGGGGGGTGCTAACCCAGGGCAAAGAGGGGGGGGGGGTGCAGGGGGTGCAAAACATATGTCCCGATACAAATGCATTGATCGGCAAAAATAAAGGGGGGTGCGCACCCCCGGAACCCAGTGCGGATCCAGGGGGGGAGGGGGTTCCGGGGGTGCGCACCCCCCCCTTTATTTTTGCCGATCAATGCATTTGTATCGGGACATATGTTTTGCACCCCCCCCCCTTTTGCCCTGGGTTACCTGGGTTAGCACCCCCCCTTTCGAATATTAGATATAATAGCATAATTTATATAGCATTAGCTCTTATGTTTACACCGACAGAGACATATAATGCATTGTTTTATATTTCTATGAGACTGAACCAAACTTAAAAATTATTTCGAAAAAAAATCCTTACAAAAAGCAAGGATTTGTATACAAATCCTTGCAAAAAGTATTATTAATTTATAAAAAAAATCATCTTCTTGAAATAATAACAGGGGGGTAGCAGCCGGTACGGCAGGTACGGCACTCGCCGTACCAATAATGTTCGTTGGTACGGCATGCCGTACCTAAAATTTATATATAAAATATAAAAAAAACAGGGTTTTCAACGGGAATAAAGAAAAAAAAAGATATTACAGAAAAGAAAAAAAAATGATAGAAAAGTCCATGTAGAAGTCATACCAACATACGGTATACATTCATAAGCAAAGTTCGAAAACTCGTATAAGTAGTATATACGATAACGAGTAATTGCCCTGTATTAATCAAAGTACGGAATTGTTTACTTACAAAAGATTTTAATTCATCATGCATATGGTCATGAACAGTCATAGTACTATCAATAGCATGTTACTGCCTTCTACAATTGTTCTGGTTTAAACACAAATGGCATGGAAGAATCAAAGTTAGAACTCTCAAATGGAGAAACAAACGTTGTGCAGCAAGCATGGAATTTTGTGCGACTGGCATACAAGATTAAAGTTTAGCAAGCTATAAAACCAGTTTTAATCCAGAATTTTCTCCTTTAGAAAATACCTGTACCAAGTCAGGAATATGAAAGTTGTTATTCATTCGTTTGATGTGTTTGAGCTCTTGACTTTACCATTTGATAACGGTATTTTCGTTTTGAATGTTCCTTGGCGGAGTTCAGTATTTTTGCTATTTTATTTTTTGCAATAAAAATATTGTCAGTAATTACTCTGTATGCATGCACCATAAAGTTTAAGTAATAATGACTAAAATATAAACGAGTTGTCCCCATTTTATTGCGTGCCGATCTATCCGCTACAGAGACAAATAAACGATCTGCACATTGTAAAAATGCACATTCTGCTTCTAGGCACCAAGACGATCGGAATATAATCCAGCTTCAACAACTTCATACAGTAACACACTTTTACTGTTTTATTAATAGTCATGTGTTGGTAATATCTATTTGGCGTGGCTCGGTACTTATACATCCCGCCACCGTGGATATAAATCTAACAGTCACATAGTAGACGTGCCAACCTTTGCATGATCCTAAGACAGAAATTACATAATGATAGACCAGTCCTAGTCGCAGTGATTTTATTTTTATTTTAGTCACTGAAGCCCTAAGTCTGATCTTCGACGGTTTACAAATACGTTTAATGCTATTCCATTATAATATTCCCTGAACTCTCAGCATCTAACTGTTATGTATTTTTCACCCGGTTACCAACCTTTCCCCCTGAAATACCTGGGGGGGGGGGGGGGGGTTTCTTTAAAAAAATACCTTTACTCAAAACATATTATATAAAAAAAAACATGTACATATATATATGTCATATGCATATAATTACAGAAATACATTAATACTAAGGGATTCGAAGCAGTATTTCTTTTCCCGGTTACCAACCTTTCCCCCAGAAATACCTGGGGTTTTTTTCTTTAAAAAAATACCTTTACTCAAAACATATTATATAAAAAAAAACATGTACATATATATGTAACACTCAGAAACGTGTCCTTCCCCCCAAACGTGTCCGATTCCCCCAAACATGTCTAGTTGAAAACTGCGCCAAAGCGTGTCATTTGTATAAACGCCCAAACGTGTCCATTTCTGAACTAACCCCCAAACGTGTCCAATCGCCAAAACGTGTTCATATCAAGCGTTATTTGGTTATTGCTATTTCATTAACGTATACTAATTTTACCATTTCATTAAAAATATACATAAGCACGTAAGTACTTTTTCAAAACGGAAGAATTAAACTGGCTTAAAGTGGGGGCGTCATTTCGGCTATTTCGTTTGTAAATTGTAAGCAAACATGTTGAGTTAAACAGAACAGTTAACGGGTCAAAGTTTCCCTTTCTCTGCGCATTAAAACTTTAATGTTCTCTCTAAGTATGCATGAAATACTGACAACGACTATTCGCAATCAACAGCCTAAAGTTAATTTATTCAGTAGAACTGAAGAAAAACCATTAAAACTTGTATGTTTTCTCTAATTTGCATGAAATACTTGCAACTGGACAATATGCAACCAGCAGTCTAGAGTTTATCTTAACAAAAGAACAGTAAAAACATTAAAACATGTATGTTAAAATGTAAAAAACAAAAACAAACAAAAAAAACAGATAGCCTATGTTCATTCTAAATAGAACTGCAAAAACATTAAAACTTGTATGTTCTCTCTAAATATGCATGACATACTTCCAACTGGACAATACGCGATCATCAGTTTAAAGTTCAGTTTAAAGTTAATGTGTACAGTACAACTGTAAAAACATTAAAACTTGCAAAACTATTGTGCGCTCTAATTATGCATAAAGTACTTGCAACTGGACAATACGTAATCAACATTCTAAAGTTTATTTATACACTACAAAATAAATTTGCATTTAAAACCGGCGTTGATCACATAACAGTAATATTCATAAAAAAAAAGAATCTATAAAACTTATGCATGAAATATTTGGCACTGGACGTTATGTTTCTTATCGTGTGTCTTTAGTGATGGTGGAAACCTTAAATTTATTAAAAACCCGGATAACAAGTTTATAATTTGATGGGCTTTTGAAATACACACAAACTATTGACAAAAGTAAAAAAAAATACTGTTAAAACCCCGCCATGCAATATTCGGGTAAATATAAAAGGCATCATCGGAGTTTATAAGTACAAAATAATTAACAAAGTTAACGATTAATTCAACACCAGAACTATGTGAATGTTCGCTCTAAACGAATATGAAATACTTGCAACTGGACAATAAACAACTGCAGTCAAAGTTACTTAATAATAACAGATTAATTTTGCAATTATTATAATCATTAAAAACCTACATCGAACTAACTTAATCTGATAAATGACATCTTCATCACCTGTGTCTCCCATCATAGAATTGCCGTAAACGTTATGAGCGATTCTAATATGACGTGCTTCTTTCGCTTTGTAAACAACACCGTGATAAAATTCTCGATATATCTATACTTAGCGCAGACTCCAAGATGTACACAAATGGCTGTTTAAATATGCCTCCCACGTAAATCCACATGTATCGTAACCTATGTGTAAACGGTTGTGGATTTCGCTGTGTTAACAATTACAATTGAATAAAACCCTACAGAACATTTATTCTGATTCTGATGCATAACAAAAAGAATTTACACATTAGAGACGGAAAAATGGACAAAAACAAAACAATTTAAAATTCCGCGAAATTCCAGTAGTGATTTTTGCGCATTAACGTCATTTCAAAACATGACGTCATACGAATGAAAACGTCAAAGCTGAAGGTTTTTCGATTGCGTTTACCTTCTAAACTCGGATACAATTGCATTAAAATAAAGTATTGAGGTAGGTGTTGCTTGTTTTCTGTTCTATTGCAATATTCGCACATTTAATGATTTCAGCAAGTCAACATGGCGGCTCCTTGGTTACAACATGTCAACAGTGAATTTGACGGTAGCTTACGATAAAAAATGCTAACGCTCAGGATAAAATTCGAATATCACGGCCCAGGCCATGTGTAAATTTCCAACAAATCTATGGCTTCCATGAATTATTTCTTAATTCTAATATGACGTGCTTCTTTCGCTTTGTAAACAACACCGTGATAAAATTCTCGATATATCTATACTTAGCGCAGACTCCAAGCTAAAGTCGGATACAATTGCATTAAAATAAAGTATTGAGGTAGGTGTTGTTAGTTTTCTGTTCTATTGCAGTATTCGCACATTTACTGATTTCAGCAAGTCAACATGGCGGCTCCTTGGTTACAACATGTCAACGGTAACTTACGATAAAAAATGCAAATCTAAAATTGCAAATGTTGGGTTTACTGAGAAGTAAAAAAAGTAATCACATTTTTTCTAGCGGTTAGTTAAGAAATCATTCATGCAGGTTTATTAGATTTGTTTTACATTTATCGAACAGTGGGTAAAATAGAACAGCCACACACACGGTATACCCATCATCGCTTCAGTTTTTTAATGATCGTATTTGTCCTATTAGAATCGAAATAATTCATGGAAGCCATAGATTTTATTTAAGAGATACATGTAAAAGCGCTAAAAGACGTGTAACGTTTTGGCGTTAAATATTGGACACGTTTTGGCGAATAACAATTATCGGACACGTTTGGGGGTTATGAAATCGGACACGTTTGGGAAATATTGTACATTTCGGACACGTTTAGGGAGAAAAGACACGTTTGGGAGAATCGGACACGTTTGTGGGGAAGGACACGTTTGGGAGTGTTACATATATATGTCATATGCATATAATTACAGAAATACATTAATACTAAGGGATTCGAATCAGTATTTCCGTTAACCCTTTGAGCGCCGAGACGTTGTTTTTTCACATGGTTACGTTGCCATACATATTTCAATGACGATACTAAAATGATACGTAACGTATAAATGCAACACATTACCGTACAAGCACATGCACGTTTCCTCGTTAATCGATTAATTGGACATCTCATACATTTGGGGAAATTTCCCATATCTCTGGTGACCTTTGAATTAACTTGAGCACACGTAGCAAACTATGCGTAGATTCTATGTTCAGGGATTTTTGCTTAATTTTCGGGCTAAAATTCGAAGTTATTTTTATTCTTTTCTAGAATACTATTAAAAAAACCGGACAATATGGAAATGAATGAAGATTCTTATAGCATAAATATTATTAACAGTGAAAATATATTGAAGAAAATATAGCTCAATTAGAGGGTGGTAAAGGGTTATTTTCGTGTAACGTGTTTTGCCATTTTTATTTCACGTGCAGACGTGAAAAAGGTTCATTATTCACCGTGTTTTGTGAAATCGGTAAAAAAATCAACGTGCAAGAATTTTTAATTGTTCGTTCATCGTGAAATGGCAACTTTATTTCGCCTCCTTCTTTCAGTTACCCCCTCTCTTTACGCCCCTCTATGATTAGATTTGATATCATCAAATGATTAAAAAAAAACGAGCAGTGTTCTCAGTTTCTTCATACTTAGCGCGGGTCTGGTTTTTTTTCTAAAGCACCATCGATGAAGAGTTCGACTTAACACTTTGCAGATCTTTTCATATCACCACAATATTAGGGATACAAGTAAATAGCATTGTAATAATTCAACCATCATAAGTCTCAACTAATTGAGTAAAAAATAGTTAAGCGGAAAATATTTCATAAATATACAACAATACTGATCTTTTTTTTCCCCGATAACGTATAATCTGAAATAAGTTTGCTTTAACTTAACAATTGTGTGACTTATCTTTCATTTTGATTTGCCTATTTGGTTTTGAGGAATGTCACGTATTTTCTGACTAGACCAGTACATGTAGTAGTGAACATTTAGCATTTATTTTGCTTCTTTTTTTTTATAAATATATCCTAAACTGATTTTTTTTGGTATTCAAGTCAATCAATATTTTACATGTCAACGGCATGCAAATTTTCATAATTTCACTAAATATTTTTTTTTTATTCAACACTTGATGTCTCAATTTAATGTATTAATATCTGTGGTTCACTAGACCTTTTAATGGTGTAAGCTGATTTTTACAGATACTATTTCTATAAAGTGTTATGAACTTAATATCAGTAAAAAACACAATTATAGGTCCTATGCTGCATGTGCTAAATACATGTCCGACTTAACCTCAGTCATTACACGGGGTCTGTCGATAAAAATATTTTATGTTTCTTGTTGCGATCTTTGACACCGATAATCTGATGTAGATCCCTTTTTCATAGGTATTTCGTTAACATCGACATAGCCCCAAATGCTTGAACTATTTTCTTTCATAGATTCCTACATTATGATGTATGTCTATTTTTGTTTAAACTAGTACATGTACACGGTAAGGTTGAAGTTTGAAATAAAAGAGGTAAATGTTGGTACCAATAGTTTACTCCAATCATAGTTACGGACGACGTACTTTCCTTTTGACTGTGATTGATTCTATAAGTTTTGAATTTGATTTGAAACATGCACAAATATAATCACAAGCTCAATTTTAAAAAAAGATCCAGACTCGGTGAAAATGAGACTTTACACATATAGAGGTCAAATTACAGTCTGAAAAGAAGATAGTCGGACATATGCATTATACGATATTTCAAACACTAAAAGCAAAAGTATAAATTGGCTGTGAATAAAATTATTCGAGACTACCAGTATTTGCTATATCATTCATTTCCTAAATCAAAATATAGCATTCTGATATCAAAGAACGCAATCGCTTGGACATTTAAAAAACCCACTCAAATACTATCGAAAACAACGACTGGGACAATAAAACAACTCTCAGGCATGAGTGGAAAACATCGCCGATGACTGACACAGATAAATTGCCCCGGGTTATAATGTTGTCATTCATATCCCATCCAGTTAGATAGAAGATAATACGCAATTTTAGACGACCCTTTATTTTCCAGTATTAAACCAAACGGAAAATTAAAAAAAACACTGGTCTTAGAATCACAAGAGATGCCTCATAATATGTTTTTATATTTTTAACTCTTTTCCATAGCTCTATTTGATTATATCTTGATCTTTTTTATGTTATAGTCATACGAAGTAGCTAGATTGGAGTCTTGTTTAATCTTTCCTAGTAACGAAAAAAAAACGGATTCAAAATGATGACAATAGTGTAATAATATTAATGAATCAGATGGACTGATGTACATGCTAACTTCTGTATATACACAAGTTCGTATATCAATTGCGTGTGTTGGGTTTGAATTGTCAGTACTATAGTATAAGCTTGTATGTAATTTTTATAGAATCATGCACTGCCGTCCGTGTTTATATATTGTTTATTCTTTAGCTGTTGTTGAACAATTATGTTTGTTAAAATAAATAATTCAGAATTTTCTTTTGGCACCAGTATTATTTTTGAAAGAGTCCGTTATGATATCTGAAAGTTATGATATCTGTATGTATGGTTTGCAAATGAGACACATATAGCCACCACAGTCATCAGAACAAGGCTATAAACTACGGATCGTCGGCGTACTGCCTTCGACAATAGTTATGTATATATGATCTCCCCCAGTTCTTGGCTGGGTTGATGTTGCTCAGTCTTTAGTATTCTTTGCTGTCTGAGTACCTTTTTAAACTTGTCTTTTGGTCAGTTTTAGTGTTTTGCCATGGCATTGCTAGTTTGTGTTCGACTTGTGAGTTTGACTATTTTTGGTATCTTTTACCTCTCCTTTTGTATGCACGATTGCAAATATAATTCAATGTGAAACATTTAAAACGAGATAATCACGACATGCATGTTTAAGTATTGCAGGATCGAAAAAAAACATGAAAAGAAAGTGTATGTAATACGACAACTTTGCCAAAGGCTTCTTCATACCTTTGGAATAACTCAGTAAATTTTTGTAGTCGTGAATTCCCTCCTCCAATCTAGAACTGTCGGGTACCAATTTAACATTAGGATAAATAGCGAAAAGCTTTTAAAAAGAGCTTGACTTGTCAAAATTGGACCAAGCACAAAAAGAAATAAAAACCAGCACAGTAACAAAGGACAACACTAAATCCAAAAATACTCAGTAAGTGATGGGTAAATAAAAACACGACCTTAACTAAAAGTTGAATATGTATTCTAACATATTGAATTGACAACAAAGTGAGACGGATGTACAGTACACATAAGGTGGAGTATGCAGATTGTATGCCGTATTTAAGTATTAGAATGATCAATAAAAAAAATCTGGGTTTGATTTGGTTTTCGCAGAAATTATCTTATTAGACCGGCATTTTCAAAATTATTCCTTATAAGTTATAACTTGAATTGATTGTTTTAATACTAGTGAAGTAAACCTATGTTTAAGCCAACCCAAAATGGGTAAATTTCTCAAGAAATATGATGGGTAAAAGAGTGCATTCAAAAAGAGATATTCCCGGATTCTACCGACTATAGTTGCCGAGCTAACCTTCTTAATTTGAACAAACAGTTTTATTTAATATATTTACAAACAGCAAACTGTGTTACCAATTATCGAATGATTTTCGATCTGTAACACTTCACATTGTAAAAATCGGTAAAAAATAAATGGTTTTACTGCAAAACGTTTCCAGTAATTTCAAGTACCTGCCACTTTTATACGCACAAACGTCACACACAGCACCAGTTTTGATGACGTCATTCAGATAAACGTTACAATTTAAAAATAAAGTAACAACTGTATTTTTTTTATGTCAACCATGTGAACTAATTTCATTCAGTTAATTCAATAAATAAAGGCGTACAAAGTTTATAATTGGAGTATAGATTATGTAAAAATTTGCACATTATTACAGAAAAAATAGTTTTCAACACCAAAATTCAATATGTATTTGAGACTTTTATTTTTATTCTTGAAACACAGAACAAAGTCGTATTATTTTTCTTTAAACCTAATATGGTTTCGGAAGTCAAATGAAGTTTTTTTATGTATGTTTTTAATGCTTTGTGGTTTCTACTAAAAAAAGCGACAAAAATGTATTAATATATTAATCGGTCTCCCTGTAAAAAAAAGGCAAATAACTGCATATAATTTTTTTTTCTTCTGATCTTTCCTATATGATATGTACCGGGGTGGTGTGTGTCCAGGACTCTGTCAAGACTGTCTCACCCAATTACGATCCTAACCATGAAAATTTATACTATATATATATTCCAAATTGCTTTGAATCTATTAAAAATTGTTGAACTTGTACACAAGTAAATTTTCCTCTTATTAAAATTGAGAATGGAAATGGGGAATGTGTCAAAGAGACAACAACCCAAACATAGAAAAAAGCAACAGCAGAAGGTCACCAATAGGTCTTTCAATGTAGCGAGAAATTCCCGTACCCGGAGTCGTCCTTCGGCTGGCCCCTAAACAAATATATACTAGTTCAGTGATAATGAACGCCATACTAATTTCCAAATTGTACACAAGAAACTAAAATTAAAATAATACAAGACTAACAAAGGCCAGAGGCTCCTGACTTGGGACAGGCGCAAAAATGCTGCGGGGTTAAACATGTTTGTGAGATATCGCTTAAATAATCAGGGGTCTTATTAATTGTGAAACATTTCATGTTTTTTACGTCTTTCTGATAGTAACTCCCATCCTGTTTCGTTGTATAATTTGTTTATGGACGATAACTTAGTACCGCCAGTAACTATCAATGCCGCTTCAAATTGCATATTTTCTAGTTTCACAATGAAAATAGATTTTTTCGCAGTGTTATAGATTCGTCGTTTGTCTTACCCTTACTTGATATTATATGAGAAATTCTGAAATTTATCCATCATGTTTATTTATTGGTCTTTGTAAACCGGGAATTTTGAAAATCTGTTCATCAGTCTGATCATAGTTCCCTTTACTTCCTGAATACGTTTAGCGAAGATTTGATAGTATAAAATTAGTTTAATAATTTCCTAAAACCAGTATGCATATACGGAATGGTGCTCATTTTTTTTCTGTCAAAAAATTTCAAGTATTGTAGGAGCATGGCAAGGCCTGGCAAGGTGTTCAACACAAAGTTAAAGTGCGTGTATTTATTTTAGTTAAGATGTTCAACGGCCTTCAGTTTTTTTGATAAAGTTTAATTGCTGCCTTTTCGACACGATTCGTGTTTCAAATTCTGTTTTCTATAGTTTGAAATTGAATTAAACACAAAAGAGTAAAATAATTGCCCATAAAACTAGTTTTTCAGGAACGAAATTTAAGTGTCAGGAGATTCACTTTTTATCATAAATTTTTGTTATTTTGATTTTTAAAAAAAAGAGTTATATTTTAAATTGTTACCCATAAAACTAGGGTTTTAGAGAATCAAATTTAAGTGTCTGGAGGTCGGTAGAATGCAGGATTTTGCACTATTTATTAAAATTTTCTCGGGGGCCTTAAGCGTGTTTTTCATTCAGGAAATTGGCCGAAAATCGTTGTCCGTTTTTCGGTCCTTTGCGGTAAGTGCCGCAATTTTGTAGTAGTTTAAAAAAAAACATATTTGTTATAAAAATCTAAGTCACCGGCATATTTCTTCCATTTTAGCCATCTTTTGAAGTATTTACACCTCAAAATAGTAAAACGGCGAAATTGTGTCCCTGGCGAATATGCGCACCCCACTCTATGTGCCATGGAGAACATCGGTACAAGAATAAGCTACATCAAGAGTACCGAGTGTTCCGAATGGCAAGCTATGGACTAATGAGTTGTTATAAATCGGCCTAGCTGTACGGACGTCATCCTGATGTAAAGGACAACTAACAACTCCAACTGTAGAAGCTATACGGCGCCATACAAGGTAGTTATAGCTATATAATAAGTATAGTCATATCACAACATCTATGATGAGTTTATTTGCTATTCCTGGAAAGAAACATGTTCTGATATCACGAGTCTCAATTTATTATTTTAATTCTATAAACAGAAGTGATATTTATATATGTATTAAGGAGATTTTGAACATTAGAAAACATAAAATCATCTGTGTGGTTACAACTTGAAGTTTACTTTTTACCGAATAGAGACGATGTGAAATGTATCATATTAAGTTGAATCATCGGTATACATTCCCACAGATAATAAATAAACTCATCATATATAAATTGATCTTATACTTCCCCAAAATGTAGATTTTTTCCACATTTAATTTTTTTTTAATTTTAATTAGTTTATGTAGATTTTTCCACATTTAAAATTTACCGGTCTCGAGTGGAGGAATGTATTATTTTTTTATATTGGGGGTCAACATGGTAAAAGCGTTGACCAAAAATATGCGCACGGTCAACGCTTTTACAACCTTATTTATCTATAAAGGTTCTCAAAGAAGCATTAATTCAATACTTTTAATGACTTGTTTTAGTTAATATCATGAAAACACGATTTCCTTCAAGTTATTATTTTATTTACCTAGCTGTGGCTGTGTACTTTATGGTGGAATCTCGTGGCGTAATGAATGTTACATTTCATTTTGAAATGAAGGATAATTTGAGAATGACGCCCGAGATTGCTGTTAGCCAATCAAAATAACGTATTATAATGAGACATACATGTCATGTAATTATTGATAAATGCATATACCTATATCGTGCAGAGCGTCTTCAGCAATAAAAAAAAAAAAGAGAATTTATATTCAAATGTAACAAATGTTTGCGAAAAAACAGCTCGTTAATTGTTATATATATATCGTTATAATTAAAAATGAAGTAATAACCTCTAGATCTAGATAACAACATTGTCCAACAAACAACCTTGGAAATGCTTTAGCTATTAATTTTTGACATCTGAATGCTACAAAACCATGTATATCAAATCAAAATGAGATAGATACCTAACACAAACACAGAATTTTATTGATTTTTACAAGGATTTGTATACTATACAAATCCTTGATTTTTATAAACAGCAGATGGTTAATAATTGAAAAAAGGTGACATTTTTAAAATTTAGAATAGTTTCTTTAATTTTGATATTGAGAAAATAAAAGTTATCATCAGTTCAGCAAGTGATAGTATAGAAACAAATTCAGTGCTGAATGTTAAAAAAAAAAACTAAAAAAAACCATAGTCAAAATATAAAATAATTCAACAAAAATGTCAATATCCACTAGCAATTGCAACCTTTTGGATATAAAAAAGAAGATGTGGTATGATTGCCAATGAGACAACTCGCCACAAGAGACCAAATGGCACAGAAATTAACAACTATAGGTCACCGTACGGCCCTCAACAATGAGCAAAGCCCACATCGCATTGTCAGCTATGAAAGGCACCGAAATAACAAATTTAAAAACAATTCAATCGAGAAAACTAACAAATAAATGAACGAAAAACAAATAATAGTTTCCGCGGGGGGAGAATGGTAATGATCCAAAATTTCCCTCGGAGTAAAAAAGACTATATAACACCGGCTCTGTTCGTTACTCTGATTGTCGGCCTTATTGAATTGGTATAGAATTTCATACGTTACACGATTTAAGTTCACCAAAGGCCATTTGTGACGACTGGTATATATATTCATTATATTATTTCCGCTTTTATAAAGATATATATATTTATGTATCAAATTAATGAGACTTTATACAGATTACTGACAATCCATATCTTTATAAAAAATCAATATGAATACATGTAAAGGTAAAACAGGATTTCTAGAACCATAAACAGAGAGAAACATCTTCCTGTCAACAACAGACCACATAACGCCACGCCCTCCTGTTTCCATTGTTTCGAGAACTCGTTTATACAGAACAGGGAAAATACTTGTGTATGATATCATAGTTTACGTGGTCCTGTCTGACGTTTACCACACATGTATGTTGCTAGTATATAATATATACTTATGTCGACTCTTTTGGATAATTTCACAGAAAAATTTACATCTGATTTAAAAAATAACGTTTTTGCGACATCTGATGCGACGCCTTTTAAAGATGAAAATAAAAATGCCAAATGTGACGGATCCTGTGTTGTTATTATCTTGGTGGTAGTAGTGGCTTTCTCCACCATTATATTACTGTTAGCGTAAGTACAAAAAATATAACGGATCCTGTGTTGTTAATTTTGGTGACAGTAGTGGCTTTCTCCACCAGTATAATACTGTTAGCGTAAGTACAACAAATGTGACGGATCCTGTGTTGTTAATTTTGGTGGCAGTAGTGGCTTTCTCCATCATTATATTGCTGTTAGCGTAAGTACAACAAATGTGACGGATCCTGTATTGTTAATTTTGGTGGCAGTATTGGCTTTATCCATCATTATATTGCTGTTAGCGTAAGTACAACAAATGTAACGGATCCTGTGTTATTACCTTGGTGTCAGTAGTGGCTTTCTCCGCCATTATATTGCTGTTAGCGTAAGTACAACAAATGTAACGGATCCTGTGTTATTACCTTGGTGGCAGTAGTGGCTTTCTCCACCATTATATTGCTGTTAGCGTAAGTACAACAAATGTGACGGATCCTGTGTTGTTAATTTTGGTGGCAGTAGTGGCTTTCTCCATCATTATATTGCTGTTAGCGTAAGTACAACAAATGTGACAGATCCTGTTTTGTTAATTTTGGTGGCAGTAGCGGTCTTCTTCACCATCATATTGCTGTTAGCGTAAGTACAACACATGTAACAAGTTTAGATGCATTTTCTTTCAGCGGTCTAATTTTACCGTTGCATTTTCTTCAACATGGGCATTGACTTTTTTCGCTTATTTTACGATCACGTAAACTGGGATAGGCACTCATTTTTTTACCACCAGTTTTAAATGCTATTTCGTTTAAGCTCTACTTTAATCAATCAAACATCCTTCAAAACAGGAATGCTGTTAATGAATGTTCGTTTTGAGATTTTTTTCTAAAATGATTCAGCTCTCATAGATTGACCCCCAATAATCTTAATTGAAGTGTTGCTAAATTTCTGTGAGTAGTGATGATAGAAAGGATTTGACTTGTAAGGGATATGAAAGGGTTTCTACCTTCCACCATCTAATCCTTTCCTTTATATTTCTCAAACGTTAGTCTCTTTATTTGATTTAGTATGTTATGATTTTCATTCAGTGGCAAATACTACATTCTTTTGAATGAAGTTTACAAGCTACTTCTTAAAGTTTCGCCATCTTGCACTACACCAAATGATCGTTATAATTCTTTACTGAATTAGCAAAATTGTAATAAAGACTATGAATTCACTTGCATGACTATTTGCTTAAAAAAATCAGGCTTTAAATTATTCAAATATCCATTTTTCTTCATATTTATTTTTCAGTTTTCAACCTTGAAACGAATATAGTATTACGTAGTACCTAAAATAGTAACACCAATTTTTACATTTAACATCCCCACTCCGACAGAACATTGTTGCGTTCATTGAAACACACAGAACAACCAAACGGACAAATCTTTATAACCGTTTACGCGGGTTTTGCTGACGGAAGTGAAATGTCCAAGATATGATAATATTTCGATACTCCAGTCATCCCATTATATTCGGAAATGTATTCAACAGGTTAATACTTCTTGTGACATGAAAAGGGGTCTTGACTGTGCATTATCATTAATACGAAATTGACAAAAAAAAAACAAGCTCATTAAAATATACTATTTATTATGACTTTGATAGACAACAATACTAGTATGTTAGGGAAAAAACTTGGCAGGCATCCTCGCCCTTCTCTTTTTTCAGAAAACCCGAATCCGCTAGTCCGCTTCTTAATAAATGCCGATTCATTGAAATATCTCTTTTAAGAAATATGAAATCAAAATTCTTTTAAATTCAAAATGTAATCATGATTATTGAAATATCGCTTGCATCATTCTACTATTTAAAGATGATGAACACCTTAGTTTATGGTACCTTAGACATTTGATACATTTGTATTAATAATAAATAAATAAATGATAGTTTTCCACGATCTTGTTAAATTCAGATTTTATGATCACGATTTGATACAATACCAATAGTTATACAAAACTGTTTCCTTTGAAATTTTACAAGTAATGAACACGAAGTCACGTTATTACATTATAGGTATATATTGTATTTATATTTTCAGATGTATATTTAGAACCAAGCCTAGAGACGATAAAGATTCTGACAAGGTAGCTACTAATGAATTGATTTGACAAATTTATATAACGCTTATCCAAGCTAGATATAGAAACACGACAATAGACACAGAAAAGCTGTCAATAATACTTGGCCACACAAAGTCACATATCGTGTTTATAAATTTCCAATAAACTCCGCTAAACCTTATAGGTCTTTAACTTCATCGGGCAAAGTTGATCTTTAACATTAGTTAGGGTTCTGTAAATGTTGTTTTCCTTTTTGTTTTGCGTTTTAAAGGGTTGGTAGCCTTTTCTTTATTCACCAACGTTTATAATGTTGATTTAAAAAAAAAAAGGTCTGGCGGGTATCTGTTGAAGAATATTCACAAAAAACACATGCCTCGAACGAACAGGATTAAGGTGAAGGTAATTCCAAAAACACTTGTCTCGAACGTACAAGTTGAAGGGGAAGGTTATTAGAAAACACATGTCTCAAACGTACAAGATAAAGGTGAAGGTTATTTAAAAAAACACATGTCTCGAAAGTACAGGATGAAGATTAAGGTTATTACAAAAACGTGTCTCAAACGTACAAGATAAAGGTGTCTCGAACGTACAAAATAAAGGTGAAGGTTATGAAAAAAAAACATGTCTCGAACGTACAAGATGAAGGTTAAAAAATAAAAAAAACACATGTCTCGAACGTACAAAATAAAGGTGAAAGGTTATTAAAAAAACACATCTCTCTAACATACATGATAAACGTCAAGGTTATTAAAAAACACATGTCTCGAACGTACAAGATAAAGGTGAAGGTTATTAAAAAACACATGTTTCGAACGTACAAGATAAAGGTGAAGGTTATTAAAAAAACACATGTCTCGAACGTACAAGATAAAGGTAAAGGTTATTTAAAAAACACATGTCTCGAACGTACAGAATGAAGGTGAAGGTTATTAAAAAAACACATGTCTAGAAGGTACAGGATGAAGGTGAAGGTTATTAAAAAAACGCATGTCTAGAAGGTACAGGATGAAGGTGAAGGTTATTAAAAAAAACATATGTCTCGAACGTACAGGGCGAAGGTGAAGATAATTCCAAAAAAAACATGTCTAGAAGGTACAGGATGAAGTGATGCCTGAAAAAGTGTTGTGCGAACAGAAATAAAGTTTTACTTTGTTTAAAACTTTTATTATTTTTTTATCTCATAGAAGGTAGAAAATTATTTCTATATCAAGAGTTTGAGTTGTGATTTTATTGTTTACTTCAAGAAGAAACAAATACCCGTGCAATTATGAACATATATACTAGCTAACTTATATCCGAATGTAACAGTTGGTCGTTGAAAAGAAAATGTTTTTCCCGGACAAACGTTTAGCAAGACTATCCCCGAAAGAAGTAATCCAAACATTAAAAAAAACAAAATGGCACAAAACGACCTAGAAAATTTCAACAAAAACGACACAAACCCCTTTATACAAAACCAAAGGTGAAAGCGATTGCCCCTGAATGATAAAAAGTTCCTGTTCCACTAGTGGCACACGTCGTGGTCGCATGACAAAAATAAATGGGGGTCACACTCGAGGAAAAAGAGGAGAGGATTTTGCCTATAAAAGAAACATATCTGCAGTCATCAGACATCTGTAAAACAGATATATGCCAAAATTGTCAACAAAAGATGACGTCTGCAATCTGAAGAATGATGACTCTCTTTACGAATCGGAATCTTTGATTTGATACATCATTTTTGCAGAACCCATCTCACATCAAGGAAATCTTGATACAAAGAGCAAGCCCTAAATTATTTTATTAACTGAGAGATATATATGTATACACTACATTTATGCATACGCTGCTGTAATGTTGCTGGAGGTACCGATATACGAGTAATCGATATAAGTATGATTGATGCATCTAGAATATTGTTAAGTGTCCGCTTCTTTCTAGCGACCTTTCAACTGCGTTCAAATGACTTGGAACTTAGTGGGACAGACATTTGTAATTTTGGGAATTCCAACTCTATAAAAACTTTAATTATTAACAACGAACAATTGATTCAATGTGTGATTTGAACTCTGTCGGAACTTTGAAGATATCTTACTTAACTTGAAAACACTTTTTTTTTCAGGATGAAACTAGTGCCACCAATATACCACACAGTACACAAAGCAGTTTTAATGAAAAATATACTGTTGCCTATGTTGTGTCTGAAAAACAGAAAGAAGTGAAAATTACATAAACATCTAAATATGTATTATTGATATACACGGATGATCCACAACTAAGTTATACTTGAGTATATACACTGTTCTCAGATGACATTCTCATATTGAAAACCAATAAAGGTGAAATGGGTTGATGAAACCACATTATTTATTACAATGTTAAAGAACTTTTACTCATGAATTTTTCGGAGTTGTAGAAAAGATAGCATATGCATAACACATAGCTGAGAGGGTGATAGAGCAGAAAAATAATTTTCCCCGAGAAAACATTGTTAACCGCGGCGAAGCAAAGGTTGACAATGCTTTTTTGAGTGGTACCAATATGTTTTATCACCCTCTCAGCTATGTGTTATTTATTTTTTTTTATACTGAATGTCCTATCATTATTGTCTTTTACAGATGAATTTTATTTAAAAGTATGTTCTATGACGTCACGTACTTGTAACACAGTTACGGGTATTACAAAAATCAACAGAAGTGAAGCAAGATGCTTTATTTGTTTATTTTGACAGTCAAATAATAAAATCTGAGTCAAAACTTAGCATTGTCTTTGATTACAAATATGTTTGGCCTACTACTTGTGGTTCACCATAAACGAGCATTTACTTACTTTTCTACATTGGCTAGAGGTATAGGGGGAGGGTTGAGATCTCATAAACATGTTTAACCCCGCCTCATTTTTGCGCCTGTCCCAAGTCAGGAGCCTCTGGCCTTTGTTAGTCTTGTATTTTTTTAATTTTAGTTTCTTGTGTACAATTCGGAAATTAGTATGGCGTTCATTATCACTGAACTAGTATATATTTGTTTAGGGGCCTGCTGAAGGACGCCTCCGGGTGCGGGAATGTCTCGCTACATTGAAGACCTGTTGGTGACCTTCTGCTGTTGTTTTTTCTATGGTCGGGTTGTTGTCTCTTTGACACATTCCCCATTTCCATTCTCAATTTTAGATCTAATCACAAACTACAACATTGTTGACGCCGCCGACCCTGGAAACAGCATACCTATGTCTCGCTTTTTGACTCCGAACATATCCCTGCCTTCGGACAGATGCAAACGAGTGCAACGGGTTTAAATGGTAACAAACCTTCACCCGTATCTGAAACAATAGTGTAACAACACAACATAAAAAGACACACTATGAAATATCAATTGAAATGGCTTACCTCAATTAAAACACAAGTGGTCATGCATTTTTATGTTTCTTTGAAACATATATGACGTGGCTCCGTACTTAATTTTTGCTAGTATGCTTGGTGTGTATTCCATTTTTTGCTTCTTTGTTACATATTTGTTTGTTTTAATTGTGATTAAGATTATAACACAATGTTGACTGCTGTACCCTGTTTTTGACATTATGTCTGTTTGTTAAGTTCACACATCGTTGTCATTATAATGGAATTTGATGCGACTGGCATACAAGTGAGAGGTTTACCTTGCTTTAAAACCAGCTAGGTAACATCCACAATTTTCTACATACGAAAATGCCTGTATCAAGTCAGGAATATGACAGTTGTTATCCATTCGTTTGATGTGTTTGAGCTTTTGATTTTGTCATTTGATTAGGAACTTTCTTTCTTTTTAATTTTCCTCGGAGTTTTGTGATTTTACTTTTTAAAAAAGTAAAATACGCATATAAACAGGCTTTTTTTTAACAAAATTTACTTCTGGATGCTATCTTATAAACAAGCTGCTGTCCAAATTTGGTAAAATTCAGGATAGTTTAAAGTCATATAAAACGATCGAGTGGTGAAAAATAATGTTTATCCAATTCTTGATCCAACGCATGTATATATCATAAACTTAGTCCGCTGTGCACGATTTTATCATGTTTAACGCAAATATATCGTATAATCGTCATTTTTTTTTGTCTGTCTGTTATGATTTAACAAACATGGCTGCTCATTAAATGCCGTGTTTTGAAGCCGAAGTTTACCGATTGTCACCTTATAGTAAACAAATAACAAAAAGCATGGGTATTGAGCACGTGTTTAACATGTACAGTCAGATAATTGTTTATTTTAATGACAGATCCATGCGTATTGCGATCACCGGATACCGTGAATATTTGTGGACGCCACCGACGACGACGATAGACTGTAGGTTTGCTGTGTCTCTCTTTTGCAACCAAAGTCAAACGATTTGGTCAGAAGTTTCCCTGCTGTACAGGTGCACTAGCAGAAATCTGTCCAATACCACTTGTTTAAACGGGCAATGTTCCTAAGCCAACAATTAAACCCTTTTATATGAGGGCAAATGTAAAGATAAGTTCACTTACAATTTATTTTTATTGTACGGTATCTACCCGATGAATGCAATGATCTCGAATGTCTTCCAAACTATCAATTTGATCTTTCAGATAATTATGATGATGACATACATCATTAAGGCAAGCAAGCTTAAATGATAACTATAGTCTATAGCTTACAGTTATTGTGAGTAAGAATATCATTCTATTTAATTGTATTGTCAACTAAAAGCTGTAAAGGATATTAATCTCTAGAGGTGGTTCCATAATGACAATAGTACTTATATTAAGGTGGTACCTAACACTACAGGGAGATAACTCTGTAAAGTCAGCTAAACGTTTTAATTACGTTGTGTTGTAAAGGGAATAATAACCTTCTGAAAGATCAAAATTAGAGTTTGTCAAACTGCTATATAACCAGTGTAATTTTTCTGACAAAACAGTTGGTTCAAAATTTTTGAAATTTTTATATTTTTGTTAAAGGGTCAAAGTAAATACTCAATTTTATACTTTGTCAAAATTTTATCAAAATTAAACGAGCCAAATTAATTTTAGTGAAAGTGTTAGGTACCACCTTAAGGACATTTTTGTTTATATTTAAAGAGGATACCCCTATTAGAACTTGTGTAATTTTTCTTGGGCCCTCAAACAAGTTCATGCAGAACACGCAAATCCATTTTTTTTATCACTGTGATGTTAACCAAGCCTGTAAATTTAAATACGATCCGGGTAAACTTATCAATGTTTTATCGGTATAAACATTGATTTTATTATCAAAGAATTAAAACCAAAATGAATACTAGTGTTATTCAAATATTTACATTCTCGCGGTCTTACAAGCTGTCGAATCCTTTACTTTGGCATTACACAATGTCTTGTTTTCTTCGACTGGTAATGACGTCTAAAAACACTAAATCCATTAGAAGTTGAATGTGTACTGATTGCTTTTTTTATTTTTATTCTTAAGGCCTTTTAAGATCATTTTTAGAGTATCCTCTTATGTTGTGCTGTTATACAACTGTCCTAGGTAAGAGAGGTTTGCTCATTTCGTTTATCTTGCTTTACGTTGTGGCTTTTGTTCATTGTACAAAGCCGTGCGATGACCTATAGATGTATACCACGTACAGCAATTGATCTCTGTTAATGTCCTGTACCAAGTCATGAATACGGCAGTTTTTATCAAAGAGTTCTCTTTTTGTATGTTGGCTTTTGTTTTTGTTGCATTTCAGTGTTCATGCATGCTGTTCCTTTGTTACTTCGTATAGTTTATGTGTTTCCTTTGGTTTTGGTTTTTAACCTGGATTTGTTTTCTCTCAATCGATTTTTTACTTTTGAACAGAGGCATACTACTGTCACCTTTATTTGAGTGGAAGCGATACCTGGGCATATTACATTATTTTTATATGCAATGTACATATTAAACATCTAGAGGATCATTCATATTTTAGAATAGCTACAATAACATACATTTTATTATGTTACTAATATTTGGTAATTTCTTTTGATTTCATAATGTCTTCCATACTGTCCCCCAAAAATGGTTCAGTAATTTTTTCTTGAATAAACATTTTTTTAAAGATGTAGTTCATACTGAATAACCCGCGACGCCTATTTAAAAGTGTGCACCACATGTTTTAAGGCTTTTTCGGAGAGACAGAAAAAATATAGTCCTTCCTTATAAGTAAATTTTTAATTCCATTTTGAATGTGTAAATCAAGAAAAAACGGTGATGACTCCACGATGACGCGAAAAAATTGTGTCCTTGAGCTGATAGACAAAAGTAAAAAAAACTAAAATATGAGGAAATTCAAAATGGAAATTTCGCAATCAAATGGCAAAACCAAAAGCCCAAACACATCGAACGACTTGTGTCATATTCCTGACTTGGTACAGACATTCTTTTTAATGTGGATTAATTATTTGTCAAAAGTACCTGGCTTAATTATAATTTAGTACGCCAGACGCGCGTTTCGTCTACATAAGACTCATCAGTGACGCTCAGATCAAAATAGTTATAAAGCGAAACAAGTACAAAGTTGAAGAGCATTGAGGACCCAAAATTCCAAGGTTATCTATGCCTGGGATAAGAAAATCCTTATTATTTCGAAAAAAATCATACTTTTCGAAACAAGAAATTTAAATGACATTTTGACCATATAACTGATTTTCATGTCAACCCAAAGTGCTGACTACTGGGCTGTTTAGACCCTCGGGACGAAACGTCCACCAGCAGTTGCATCGACCCAGTTGATGTAAATGGTTATCAAAGGTATCTGTCTTATAATTTAATACGCTAGATTAAACCTGGTTTTGTAGCTAGCTAAATTGTACCATTTCATCTCATCAAGATGCACCTTATTGACCCGAATACCAGGATGTCCAACCACAGAGAAGTTAACTTGTTGACAAACTATGAACTCCGGAGTGAAAAGTTGGTTATATGAAGAAGAAAAAAAAAGTAAAATAAAAAAAATACTGAACTCCGAGGAAAATTCAATCGGAAAGTCCCTAATCACATGGCAAAATCAAATGACAAAACACATCAAACGAATGGACAACAACTGTCATATTCCTGACTTGTTACAGGCAGCAGTCTAATGCACATTTGATAGAAACACAAATGATAAAATGAAACCATCGATGACACAAAATCAGTACATGCACTTAAAAGGCAGAGTAAAAGTACTTGGATGGCTGATCTTAATCTCAAATTTCAGCCTTCAACAAACAGTCCCCCCAAAAAAAACCACACATTTTTCATTTTTTTAAAAATAATTGTAGACATTGTATTTTCCTTGAACCCTCAAAAATCCCTTTTTATTAAATCAAACAACGCAATGGTCACATTGCAATAGCGACCACTACAATGATATATTTTCTGAGTTAGTAAATATTAATATAAAAGTATCACTAATGAAAAATCTTTTAAAACACCAGTATTTAATTATGCCCCGGATATGATTTTCAATTTTATCTTTATATCATACAGGGTAATGGTCATCTAAAGCATTTACATACGAGATAACCTTGCAATATACTATTCACAGGATTTTTAGTTCAAGAGAAATATGATATTTTACAAATACGTGTTGCAGTGTTAATCAGATGTTCGAGGTTAAAAAGATTTACGAGCTTAATTTTTGTCTTTATATTTTTCAAATCTATATTCCTATATATCTTCAATTTTTGTTTCTATTTGTTTTCTGATAAAGCTGCTGTATACATCTGGCCTTGAACATGTTGAATGCATAAAACTTTGATCAGTGCTCGGAGCACAAAAATCATGCTCGAAACATGAAATCCAGCAATTTGATTGGTTGATTTTCGAGTCTGAGTACAAAAATAATGCTCGAAAGTTTTATGACCGTGAGGTGCATGACTAAGGAGATATTAGTGGACTATAAAACAGTACATGTAAATAAAGACTGAAGTAATGATTTACTAATATTATTATGTTTTGTCAATAAATCGAGATACATCGATTTAAAACTAATGCATTGTACAGCTATTTTTTTGATGGTAATTAAACCCACAATGTAAGCAATGACCATCGGATCTGTATATAAAGCTCCATTATTAGCCAGAAGTTCATTAACTCCATTTTCGGCCATTGTTTGTTTAAGTGTTATACATTTGCAACAATTGATATATATGTATATTATATTATATGTATGAGTGTACTATGCTTTTTTTCTCAGTTTGTCACAAACATGTTTTAATTTGTTTATATGACAATAAAGATGATGTTATATTAATAAAACGATACGTGACTATTGAACTTAAAAATAGAGACCTTTCTCTACAATGAAATGTATCTAATCAAGGTCCATGAAAAATTCATATCTAACTTAATAACAGAAGCACTCTGGAAAAACATGGTATAGTTTTCCTCAAACTACCATCTATGTCTGTTACGATCTTTATCTTACAAATTCAGAGCCAAGAAGCAACATAAACATTCCTCTGCGGAAAGAGAAAATACATATAATTAAAGAAGGATATTCAGTTAGAGATAACAAGTTTGAGAAATCTATTATATGAGGACATTTCATAAATATTTATTTTACTGCAGCAAGAAATACATATTAAAGTTATTTCCCCTTTGTCTGAAGCTGCATGAAGGGGTATCACTTCTGAACAATTCATGGGAGACATTGTTTATGGCCCTCTCTGTAGTCGAAATACGCATAGAAACATATGAAAAGTTTTTAATGAGAGGACTTGAATTTTACTGCATCACAGCAGTAGCCGTACCTGATCTTATTAATTAAATAAAATTTAAACTACAGAACATCATAACTGCAAACAGTCATTATCAAACTTCACCTTCGTTTTATCATCAGTATGAATTTCAAAAAAAGTTGAAAAATTAAGATTGAAAAAAAAATCACCAAAATTGGATTTTTCGTGAAGATAAAAAGTTATATCTAGTATCGTTCGCCCCTCTTTTACACCATCATCACCAGTGCTTCGGTACTGTCATGATTAAACAAACTTTATTAAAATTGTCCGTTTATAAATTTTGAAATTATTATGAAACTAAGGTTTCAACTCCCTCAGGCAAAGTTGGCTTAAATAGATTAATTTTTATTGATTTTAGTTATTTTTGACATATAGCTCTTCAATGATTTTCGGTACTTATTCATCCTCGGATTTCAAATGTTTGGCTTTGAGCGTTCCCGATGAAGGTAAATCCAGAAAAGTGCTTCGGACGCAAGAAATGATTAAACGTGTTGTTTTTCAATTTTTTTATAAGATATTCTTTGATATTGACGTATACAATGTAATCATAAGTAATCCAAAGTAATCATGATTACTTTAAAGAAACGTAATCTAATTACATTTGGTTACATTTGAAATAAGGTGTAATTGTAATGTAATCGATTACATGACACTCCGTAAATTTTACGGACACCATCACGATGTGTCTTTGTCCAAACTAACTAGGGACATTTTTACCACGTGTTAGATTGTGGTTTGTCATTACGTCGTCTGATCTTTTAATAACCGAACGTGACTTATTCCCGATTGTGACTGTTTTGCTGAGTATGAATTCGCATTGCTATAAGACGTTCCACGGAACTTTTCTATCCAAAATTCTTGTATTTAGTTTTGATGTTATATTTGTTATTCTCATCGGATTTTGTCAAATGTCTTATCGTTTGCAGTTGTAGATCTTTTTTTATCTGTTGTGTTCGTGTGTTACGGTAAAGATATTTAATCACCCAGTTCATTTATTAGATTTTAGTTTGGGTCAACACAATTTATATGATATATTTGATTTACAGTTTTATTTAAAAGAAACACCGATATAGCTAGATAATACAATTAATTATCTAATTACTACCACAATTTGATAGTCAGTATTGTAATTTTCATTGTTATTTATAAATGTTATATCATTATTACAAACCTAATCTGGAATTCTATCCTATTTTGGGGAAATTTTTAGAAATTCAAATGTGACGTCACTTTGTGCGTTTATCGCTTTGGCTAACTCGGCTGTTGATTTTCATGTGATGGTTTAGGTTGTTGTATGTATTCATTTTTATTCAGTAGTTACTCACCGCTTCGGTTTTATCATGTTTATTCTATAAAACATTACTGTTTGCAAAAGTATGAATTTATTTTTATAATAAGGATGTTCTTATCCCAGGAAGAAAACTCAAACCGTATAAGACACAACTTTTTCGAACTTTCGGTCCTTAATGCTCTTTAACTTTGTATTTGTTTTGGCTTTCGAATCGTTTTCATCTGAGCGTCACTGGTTATTCAACCACGTCTGGCGTATTAAAATTTAAACCGGGTACCTTTTGTTAGCTATTATTCGTGATTTTCTCTGTTCTATTAGTTCACCCATTTATTCATATTGTAGTCCTGTCATGTAATGTTGTCATTTTAATGTTATCATTTAACATTGCCATAAAAGCGGGAGGTTTGGTATGCCACTGTACCAAGTCAGGCAAATGGCCATTGTTATATTATAGTTATAAAATTGTAAACAGTTGATTTATAAATATGACCATATCAATGATAATTCATGTCAGCACAGAAGTAATGACTCCTTGGCTGGTGATACCCTCGGGGAATTAAAACTCCACCAGCAGTGACATCGACCCAGTGGTTGTAAATAAACTTATCCTAGATACCAGTATTAAATTTTGTATTTACGCCAGACGGGCAATTCATCTCCAAAAGACTCATCAGTGACAGTCGAACCCAAATTACATTTCATTGGCAATAACTCCACAATGAGGTTTTTACTGGAATAATTCAGAGAGAAATAGACATTGAACTGTTAATCAATGTACTCAATTTTAGTTCTGCTCTTTCTCCCTTAGTTTGAGAGATGTAACAGTGTTAATTTCTGTGTCATTTTGGTCTCTTGTGGAGAGTTGTCTCATTGGCAATCATATAACATCTTCTTTTTTTTTATATTCATGTTCCTTTGTTTTCCTCTTATAGTTGGTGTGTTTCCATCGATTTTAGTTTGCACCATGTATTTGTTTATTTTCAATCGATTTATGACCTTTGAACACCGGTATACTACTGTTACCTTTATAAGCATATAAGAGTACACACGATTAAATGTCTCGCCTTCTTTAATAACCATTGATATTATGTTGATAGTCCTAAATATAAAACTTAACTACTACTATCCCATAAACTTACCATGACCCAAGAAAATGAGGTCAAGGTCAAGCGAAATAAAGGGACACCGTAAATCATTCCATACATCAAATATGCTTAAATAAAGTTGACCTATTGCACATTTAAGACACAAACTTAACCAGGAAAACTGTTTATTGGTCAATGAACCATGAAAATGAGGTCAAGGTAAGATGCACATGCTTTTAATAAAAGCGAGCGATTGCATATAGTAACAAAGACACATACTTTACCAGGAAAACTTAAGATTGTCTAATGAACCATAAAAATTGGGTCATGATCAGCTGATAATTGCCAGACAGACATACACACCTTACAATTATTCTATAAACTTAATATAGTTGACCTATTGCTAACAGTATTAGAAAAAAGACAAAAATCTTTAAAATGAGGTCAAAGTCAAATAAAACATACAGGACTGACATGTACATTGTAAAATATGTTCACATATCAAATACAGTAGAAATATTGCATACAGTATCAAAGAAATGAAACAAACCAAAAACCCATAATATGATATAGGGTATCCACCAATAACACATAAACTATACACAGATAAAGCAATGGAACTGCGATTATTTTGCTGATCTTGATCTCACAGAGTGAGGCCTTCAACACGGAGTAAACAAAACTCACACATTTTTTTAATCAAACTATATAAAACATTCTCCTTTTTACCTTTATTCTATTATTTTTTTGGTTATTTAATCAAATAGAATAATGGTCACATAAAGCATCATAGGGAACACTACATTGTAAAAGAGGGGCGAAAGATACCAGAGTGACAGTCAAACTCATAGATTGAAAATAAACTGACAACGCCATGGCAAAAAAATAAAAGACAAACAAAAAATAATAGTACAGAAGACACAGCATAGAAAACTAAAGACTTAACAACACGAACTGGGGGTGATCGCAGGTGCTCCTGAAGGGTAGGCAGATCCTGCTCCACATGTGGCACCCGTCTTGCCGCTTCTGTTATTACAAATCCGGTAAATAGTCTAATGCACAGCTAGAAGTGTTAGTTTCGCATTTTTAAGATAAAAGAGAAAGACAAGTTATAAGTACCTGAAAATGATGAAAAATAAAATTTGATGCTTTGAGAGTGGTTTTAATTGAAAGATATGATTCCAGAGAAGAGATTGAACCCTGGTTTGCTCAGTAGAAATGTAGTTTTCGGGTCTAAATTCATATCCAGTCCACCAATGACTCTAAAACTATATCAGCATTTGTTGACTATTTTTTCTTCAAAGGCGAACATTTGCCTCGATCTTTTGAAAGGTAATTTGCGGAAAAAGGAGCAGATAGACCCGCAATTTTTTTTGTGTTTTTTTTTTTGAGAGGGCTATCATTCAGTGTTGAAACAATGTATGTCTGATATTCATTGAAATTTTATAAAAAGGATATTTTTAAGCCTGTATGGGGGTGTCCAACAGCAATTTTTGAAGAAAAAATAGAAAACAAACACCAAATGTTTCCATGGATACTGAACTTGTACAACTTTGTTTTAAGTGTTTGTTTACAGATTTGAAATCTGCTGAAAAATAGGATTCTTAATCTGTATACATGTTTGGGTATTCTTGTAGCATTGGCTATATCCATTTCAAAATACATGCACATGTTCTTGAACTTAAAGACCAAATTTCAGCTTCATTTGCTTACTGTGTATTGCTACCTAATTCGGTAGGTCACATTCGTGAAAAGGGAAGGGTGTTATAGTGACGACATAAGGAACATATCCAATATGATCTGTGAAACGGTTATTCCATAGCAGACAACCAACTCGTGATAGCGTCCGTTAAGTTTACGAAGGGATGACTTCAACTTCACCATTTGGAACCCTTGGTGTAATAGCTTCCTTGTGAGCAGCAATCCTCTACCAAGGAAATCATGATAGGAAATACAAGCCCAGGAATATCGTAACAATTGGGAGATATAATACTCCATATGCAGGCGCTGCTGGAATGTTGTTACATAAAAATGGAAAGTTCACAATTAGGAAGCTGAAATCATCTCTTTTGTCGTAAAGTTTTGTTTTTAACCGACTCTCATTGTCAATTTATAGATGTAAGTCAAGCTATGAGACAGACTTAACTGTATCTGTAGTATCCTTTTTCTCTAGTTCGATAGGATAGATTCGTTCAACAAAGTGCCCAATTTTTGTATTATTTAGTGCTTATCTATAAAGCGGAACGTAAAGTTAAAGGATCTTGCTCACTTCTTATTTTCCTAAAAAGTTCCTGTATAAAGTCAGCCTCATAATAATAAAGAAACAAGTCGGCAAGAAGAGGGGCACAATTTGTTCTCATTGGAATTCCGACAGTCTGTTGAAAACACGTCCTCCAAACGTAACAAATATGTTGTCAATCAAGAAATCAAGCCTCTTGATAATGTCAGTTTCAGAGAATTTTTTGTTTGATCATAGTGATTCTTAACAAAGTATGATTTAATATGTAATATTGTCTAGATTATTAGTTTGTTCTTCAAAGTGAAATCTGTAAAATAGAAGTATTTTATTACGATATTATTTTCCTTTGTTTATCTTTATATAATTCAGGCTAATTGTCATTTCAAGCATGTATATACGTGGTAACCTAGTTGACAAGTAAAATAAAATTCTCTGGTTTTGTAGTACAGGAGAATTTCATCTTTCACATAAACGTGTTGAAGTATTAATCAGAATCAGAAGTTCGAGGTTAAAATAGTTTACGAGATTAATAATTTTTCATCTTCATATTGTTCTCATCTATATTATTGTATATCTTTACATAAGAAAATGTCTGTACCAAGTCAGGAATATGACAGTTGTTGGCCATTCGTTTGATGTGTTTTATCTTGCCATTTGAATAGAGATTTTCCGTTTTGAATTTTCCTCGGTGTTCAGTATTTGTGTGATTTTACTTTTTTCCATTGATATTTGTCCTTGTATCTGATAGAGCTGCACTTTATTCATGTTAAGGCGCATGACTGAAGCGATATTGGACTATAGACAGTTCAAGTAAATAGAGACAGAAATAATGATTAACTATTATTATAGTATTTTGTTTATACATTGAGATACATCGATTTAATTCTGTTATGCATAACTGTTATTATGATGGTAGCCATAAAAGCTACAATTTCAGTAATGACCATCGGATTTGATTACAAAAATTATAGTCCTCCAAGATCTCCCGTCATGGATAGCTTTACCATAAAAGGAATTAAGAGCAGTTCTTTTAGAAATACAAAGAGACACATGAATCGGAGATTTTAATATTAATTTGAAAAATACGAAGACAATTTTTTTTAAATATCAATCTCGTAAACCATTTTTATCCTGAAGAACTGATTAACACTGCAAGACGTATTTGGGAAAGAAAATGATTAACTTGTACTTCAAGACCTAAGAATACTCAATAGTACACTGTAAGATTCGCTCGTATATAAGTGCTTTGGATGACCATCACCCTGTATCATATGAAGATGTAATGGAAAAATCATAACAGAAATAATGATACGTGACTATTGACCGCATACAAAATAGCTAGAGGTCTTTCTCTACAATGAAATGTATCCAATCAAGGTCGTTGAAGAACTGATATCTACCTTAACAGATAAACTCATCATAGATACCAGTATTGAAATTGTATATTTACGCCAGACGCGCGTTTCGTCAACAAAAGACTCATACTTACTTAATGATACTTAATGATGTTTTCCAGTACAGGATCCTCACGGTTCCTCTTCACCAGACTCATCAGTGACGCTCGAATCAAAAAATGTTAAAAAGGCCAAATAAAGTACGAAGTTGAAAAGCATTGAGGACCAAAAGTTCCAAAAAGTTGTGACCAATACGGCTAGGGTTTTCTACCTGGGATAAGAACATCCTTATTATTTAGAATAATTCATACTTTTGCAAACAGTAAATTTTCCCTAAACTACCATCTATGCCGAGCTATTACGACCTTAACCTCAAACATTGGGATCATAAAGCAACAAAGACATTTCTCTGCCGGAAAGTGAAAAAGCATCTAATATTAGTAAAAATTGAAGTATGATAATCAGTTCGAGATAACAAGTTTGAGAAATTTTATTTGAATCGTATGAGGAAATTTCAAAAATAATATATGTATTCCACTGCAGCATAATAATGATAAGTTATTTCCATTATGTGTGAAGTTGCATGAAAAGATTATATTCCTGAGCAATTCATGGGAGACTCTGTTTTGAACCTTTCTCTTTAGAAGAAATAAGGAAAGACACATACAAAAGTAAAATCACAAAAATACTGAACCCAGAAGAAATTCAAAACGGAAAGTCCCTTATCAAATGGCAAAATCAATGATAAAACACACCAAAAGAATGGACAACTGTCATATTCCTGACTTGGTACAAACATTTTCAAATGTAGAACCTGGTTATAAAGCGCTAAAACTCTCACTTGTATGAAAAGTTCAAACGAAAGACTAAATATTTACTACATCACATTAGTATCCGTGCTTGATCATATTCATACATAAAATTTAAATCCAAATGTAATAAAAGACTGTCAAAAAATCAGAAAAAGGAGGTTTTATTTCATTTATTATTGTAATTACAAAGCAGTGAAGAGTCATTACTACAGAACTGCAAAAGTGAAAGTTGTCAATGTTCAACTTGCCCTTAATTTTCTTGGTAGTACCAAAATATAAATGAAAACATGGAAACTGCTTAACCTAACATTTTGAAATAGGACCAATAATCCAGAACAACAAAAGTGGAAATAGTCAATATCAAACTAGACCTACATTTTGTCATTACAACACTTTAACATGAGCATTGAACCTAAAAATGAGGTCAAGGTCACATATATAAAATATGCCAGACAGATATGTACATCATTAAATATTTTCATACACCAAATAAAGTTGACCTATTGCATACAGTATAAGAAAATCAGATCAAACACGTAAACTTGACTTTAACAACTGAACAATGAAAATGAGGTCAAGGTCAGATGACACCTGAAAGTTGGACATGTACATCCTACAATTATCCATACACCTAAGATGTTGGACATACTGCTTACAGTATCTTAAATATGAATTGACCGCATAAACCTAATCTTGTTCAATGATCCATAAAATGAGGTTGAGGTGAAAGAAGTTAGTTAACGCTGACGCTGCCGGATCTCTATACATTCACCAATATTTCTGTGACAGAAGTCACAAACTGGACAAAAACCGGATTTTACCTATATGTTCTTTAAATAAAACCAGTGTCCATGTTTTATGATGGATCAAATCCATCGATACATTTTAACACTGGATTTCCTAGGGAACATTAAGGTAAAGTTTGGTATTATTTGGCCAGGTAATTGCAAGATTTTTTTTTTTAATTTATGAAGATAGGCTGACAACAAAAACGGGCAAGCAGGTCTTAACAAAGGCTCACTGTGGCAACTCATTGATAAAAATACATGGTTTTAATATGGAGATTTTTTATTTCCCCAAAAAATGGTAGATTTGCTCCTAAAGTAGTTGACAAAGTCTGTTGGTTGACAGGTTAAATGCAAATTATGAATACTTTTAGTAACAACTGTACTGTCTACCAGGCAATGGCATGCATTTTGTCAAATAATTAATTTGAAATCAATACCAATAAAGAATTCTAATTAACAAACAAGAATGTGTCCATAGTACAAGGATGCCCCACTCAATTCTAATTATCCAACAAGAATGTGTCCAAAGTACAAAGATGCCCCCATTCAATTCTAATTATCAAACAAGAATGTGTCCATAGTACAAGGATGCCCCATTCAATTCTAATTATCAAACAAGAATGTGTCCATATTACAAGGATGCCCCATTCAATTCTTATTATCAAACAAGAATGTGTCCATAGTACAAGGATGCCCCATTCAATTCTAATTATCAAACAAGAATGTGTCCATAGTACAAGGATGCCCCATTCAATTCTAATTATCAAACACGAATGTGTCCATAGTACAAGGATGCCCCATTCAATTCTAATTATCAAACAAGAATGTGTCCATAGTACAAGAATGCCCCACTCACACTATCATTTTCTATGTTAAGTGGACAATGAAATGTGAGTCAAAACTCTAAGTTCGCATCACAATCAGAAATATCATTTCATAGTTAACATTTGAACTAAGTATCAAGATGATTGAATCTTCAACTTCATCAAAAACTACCTTGACCAAAAATCTTTAAACTGAAGTGTGACAGACGAACAGATGAACGAATACACAGAACAAAAAACACAATGCCCCTCGGTGGGGCATAAAAATACTGTTACTTATGTATGATAACAACAGTTAAACAAATTGATTTATTTCAGTATTATCATCAGTAAAACAAGAGGCTGTCACAACGACAGCAAACCGGATTTATTAATATCTATTTGTGTCCTGGCAATATCACAAGAACCATTACTGATGAATGGTGAAAGTGAAAATCGTCAATATCAAATTTGACCTCCATTTTGTCATCAGTATCAACATATTAAAATTTGAAAAGCTTAGATTGAATGGTTCATGAGTAAATGCAACAACTTGAATGGAAACGCCATTTTACAATCTTTCAAGAACCATAACTCCTGAACGGTAAAAGTCAAAATCGTCATTATTGAACTTGACCTCTATTTTGCCATCAGTAACAACATATAAAAATTTCAAAAGCTTTGGTTGAATGGTTCATGAGAAAATGCACGGACACGACTGGAAACACCATTTTTCAATCTTTCAAGAACCATAACTCCTGAACGGTAAAAGTCAAAATCGTCTTTATTGAAGTTGACCTCTATTTTGTCATCAGTAACAACATATTAAAATTTGGGAAGCTTTGGTAGAACAGTTCATGCGTAAATGCACGGGCACGACTGGAAACTCCATTTTTCAATCTTTCAAGAACCATAACTTCTGAACTGTAAAAGTCAAAATCGTCATTATTAAACTTGACTTCCATTTTGTCATCAGTAACAACATATTAAAATTTAGGAAGCTTTGGTAGAACAGTTCATGCGTAAATGCACGGACACGACTGGAAACTTCATTTTTCAATCTTTCAAGAACCATAACTCCTGAACGGTAAAAGTCAAAATCGCCATTATTAAACTTGACCTTCATTTAGTTGTCAGTAACAACATATTAAAATTTTAAAAGCTTTGGTTGAACGGTTCATGAGTTAATGCACGGACAACATTTGATTGCCGCCCGACCGCCCGCCGTACATCCCCAAATCAATAACCGACATTTTTGTCACAAAAATCCGGTTAAAAATATGTAAGCCAGTCAGTATGATTGTTTTTATAATAAATAATAAAAAAAAGTGAATGAAATTCGTATAATCTTCAATGGAAGTTAAAATAATAATTAGACAATCATTTGACAGTGAAACAAAATTAACAGTAACAGTAGAGCCTTGCTGATGAATCTAAACCAATCCAATTAATAACTGTGTAAAGTGGCAATTAGAAGTAAGTACTTACTATACAATTAAAGTCATATAAAACATGTTTTTGGTTAGACTTATGTTAAGGAAACTAATCCAATGTATAAAATTGAGAATGGAAATGGGGAATGTGTCAAAGCGACAACAACACGACCATAGAAAAAAACAACAGCAGAAGGTCACCAACAGGTCTTCAATGTAGCAAGAAATTCCCGCACCCGGAGGCGTCCTTCATCTGGCCCCTAAACAAATATATACTAGTTCAGTGATAATGAACGCCATACTAATTTCCAAATTGTACACAAGAAACTAAAATTAAAATAATACAAGACTAACAAAGGCGGCAGGGTTAAACATGTTTGTGAGATCTCAACCCTCCCCCTATACCTCTAGCCAATGTAGAAAAGTAAACGCATAACAATACGCACATTGCATGTATACTATACAAAACCATAACATATAAACAATGAATATTTCTTAATGTGATGAATGATTGAAATTTAAGGCTTTTGATTAACTTTTTTTGCCGATTTTAGCACAGAATCATGAAGTATATGTATAATAAGTGAGATACTAGAGCAAGGCTTATTTGTTTTTGTATTTTCCATGCATTCCCATTTATAAATTAAACTTTGTTATAACAGTTGTTAAGAATTTGGTGTGTTTCATACTTTCTTTAAGTAACAATTAGTTCTATCTTCCTTCCACATATGTTTTAATTCATTTTTCTTCTAAATTTCTTCTTTGCACAGTTGTGCTATGGGACTGCACAATTTTTTGCTAAAGGTGTCTGAGTTGAGGTTACTGCATGATGAAATGTTAAAGAGTAGTCTAGTCCAACAGATAACTAATCTATCTGTCTGTTGGACTATAGGCTACTTTGTAAGGAGGGTAGTATACCTGACCTAGTAACTACTTCACGGTTCAGCTAACAAGCAAGCTAACTAAAGATTTCACCTTTGGCTACACACTCAATGAAATCAACTGTAAATATTTGAATAAATAAAAGATTTCTATTAAAGGAAAGTCTGTGTACATGTGTTTTATCGTGAACTTAGCTATTCAAGTATATAAAACATATTCAATTTTTTTAATCATGTTTGAAGGATCATATGACTTTACATCATTCATAACGGTCTTTATGAGTCTTTATATAATTATCAGCACATGAATCCACATCAACAGGCAATCACTTCTAAATAAACACAGTTTATTATTCTTAACAGGATGAAATGCATTGATGTTGATAATATTTTAACCAGATCTTTTAAAATGCCTTAGAATTTATCTTCTTGGTACTGGTATATTTTCTTTGAATACATGTATCTTTCATTTTTCAAGTCGATTAAAGTGTCTAAGGATTATGGTTTTATAAACACTGTTAGAAAACCAAAAAACAAAATGATGTTATAGTGATATTCATTGATAAGGACATCATTCACCAATGTACAAAGTTTAAAATGATGGAGACTCATGAAAATGTTTATACAATACATACAATGCACTAAAATTCTGCAAAGAATTGGATTTCATGTATGACTAGCTAGTACATTAAAGAAATGATAAACTTCATCATTGTCAAATACTCCAACTACCGTTGAACATTCTGTACACTTAACAGGATGAAAATTGTCCTCTGTTTCATTATTTGTAGTGTCCAATGTCTTCTGTTTTTTTGAACGTTTTTTCTTCTGTAACGGCTGTTTTAATAATTCTGATGTATCGACACGACAGTTCTTAACAAACATAGCTCTGTACTGGTTTTCATAAACATCATGCCTAAAAGATAATTGAAATAATTAAAGTCTTATTTTTTATTTAATAAATCATGTATCCCTCTTTTTATTGTCTGACAGTTACAAATGGGACCGACTTTTCAGTGTTAACACTAAAAAATCATATAATATATTTTGCTCCACTCAAAAATAAATAGAGATTCTTGATATAGAAATTGTAACATTTCAAAAATGAAAAGTCAATGTATTGCAATTGAAAACAAAAAAAAATTAACCATAGCCTGCACAGTTTAATATGGTTTGAAATCAGACAATTCTGTCAATTCAAGTTACATTGCATCACAATATCAATTTACAAAAGTTTGTGCATTCTAACTTTTAGGTATGTAGATATTGAAGAAACTGTATATATGTTTCAGTATGAGAAACACTATAAAAAAACAGTGTTATGGATACATGTACAAATTCATCATGTACATACATTTATACAGTATATATTTATTTTTCTCCTAATTTATAGACATTTGAAAGGAGGCTGATTTTAAAATGTTGTTGGCAAATAAAGGGACATTACTTGTACTTTCATAAATCACTGCACTACATTTTTGTGTCATTCATTTAATTTTTTTAAATTGTATTCTTCTCAGCTTCTAAGTAACTAAGGTAACATAGATTGTTTTATTCTTCTTTTTATAATGTAAATTGGGTTCAAAGGATTGACTGAAGCATAAAAAGGTATGCATGATCAAAGCTTTTACAACCATATAAATTTATAAAAAGAAACATTCAGGCCATAATAAATAATAGGTTTGTTTGCCCAAAAGCTACCTACCCAGAAAAAAGCTGCAAATTCTTTTATTGTCCTGATTTGAAGAAGTTTTTTTTTAATCAAATAGGCATGAAGACTAATAAACATCTGATACTTCAAATTTTTTTTTTGAAAAAAAAAAGAAAATGCCTACCTACCTACCCACTGTCTCAACCTTTGGGTAGGGTTTGGGCAATCCAAAATATTTTTAAGTGTGGCCTCAACTCTTATAACTACTTTTTTATACTACAACCATGAAGTTTTACCAATCTTTACTTTTGTATTTCTATGCATTATCTGACATTGTCACAATGGTCATAGCTGCTGTATTTCAAAAAGATAAAATTTGATATTGAGTGCTTCATGATTGTTGCAAACCAATCAAAATTACCAATTCAAATGAAACATACATGTACATGCAGTGTACATGTAATGATTGATGATTAAAAGGCATCGATGAATTACATCTTACAAAGTACAAATGTTACACATTAATGATGAAAAATTCATCTATCTTTACCCAGGTCTACCATCTGTTAGGCCACATCACACTGGGTAACGTGACCAAGTAATACATTTTTTTAAGTAGCTTACCCCTGACAATCAAGACACAGTAATGTCATACAAGCGGGACAGTTTAAAACTGCATCACTGTTTTGACGTTTTGATTTGGATCCTGAAGGTACAGG